>NC_053394.1:408468512-408768512 GCF_905171765.1 Bufo bufo
GTGCCTGGGCCTAAATGTGTGACAGTGGCCGGTTCCAGTGGTGGGTGACGTGAAGCCTGATTCTCTGCTATGACATGAAGACAGATTCTGCGCTGACATAAGGCCAGATTCTCTGTTACGGGACCTCTCTCCTCTGCCTGGGTGCCTGAGCCTAAATATGTGACAGTGGCCTGTTCCAGTGGTGGGTGACGTGAAGCCTGATTCTCTGCTATGACATGAAGACAGATTCTGTGCTGACATAAGGCCAGATTCTCTGTTACGGGACCTCTCTCCTCTGCCTGGGTGCCTGGGCCTAAATGTGTGACAGTGGCCTGTTCCAGTGGTGGGTGACGTGAAGCCTGATTCTCTGCTATGACATGAAGACAGATTCTGCGCTGACATAAGGCCAGATTCTCTGTTACGGGACCTCTCTCCTCTGCCTGGGTGCCTGGGCCTAAATATGTGACAGTGGCCTGTTCCAGTGGTGGGTGACGTGAAGCCTGATTCTCTGCTATGACATGAAGACAGATTCTGCGCTGACATAAGGCCAGATTCTCTGTTACGGGACCGCTCTCCTCTGTCTGGGTGCCGGGGCCTAAATATGTGACAGTGGCCTCTTCCAGTGGTGGGTGACATGAAGCCAGATTCTCTGCTATGGCATGAAGAGACTGATTCTCTGCTGACATGAAGCCAGATTCTTTGCTATAGCATGAAGAGACTGATTCTCTGCTGACGTGAAGCCAGATTCTCTGCTATGGGACCTCTGTCCAATTGATATTGGGTCATTTTTATTATTTTTATTTTTATTTTAATTCATTTCCCTATCCACATTTGTTTGCAGGGGATTTACCTACATGTTGCTGCCTTTTGCAGCCCTCTAGCTCTTTCCTGGGCTGTTTTACAGCCTTTTTAGTGCCCAAAAGTTCGGGTCCCCATTGACTTCAATGGGGTTCGGGTTCAGGACGAAGTTCGGGTCGGGTTCGGATCCCGAACCCGAACATTTCCGGGAAGTTCGGCCGAACTTCTCGAACCCGAACATCCAGGTGTTCGCTCAACTCTACTCACGGAACGTCACAAATTTGTCCCTTCCCCCAGAAAATCTGTCAGGAAGAACAACCTTGGGTTCCGCAGCAACCTGGTTACCCATAGCAACTGCTGGGCTTGCGGTCTGTTGCAATTGCTGCTGTTGCTGGAGGACTGACGCCTTCAATCCTGCCACCTCCAAAGACAGGCCTTGAAGTTGCTTTGTCAAAGCAGCAATATGATCCATACTGGATTCTAAATAGGCAGAAAGAAAAAAAAATATATATTTTTTTCTTTCTTTCTACCTACGCAAAATAAGGGCCAGATATAATGTCATGACCGGCGTGCCGATCACATACGTGACGCAAAGGGAGGGAAATGGGAAGGCCCTGTCCAAGGGAGAGGGAAAGGTGGTGTCACGAGGGTATCAAGAGCCACGTCGGACTCCGTTATACCCGGGGTCAGGAAGTCGCAGCGGGTGGCTGCGCGCTCTATATCTAAAGATCATGGTGTTTCTTAGTTATTGTTTTCTGTGTTTGCCTTGCTATCCTTTTTGTGTCTCTCAGGGATCCGTTGCTTCTCCTCCTCAGCTGTTTCGTGTCTGCCACTCCCTACCTCCTTATTCTCCCCTCACACTTCTCTAGTTGCCAGTTATAATATCACGGTCGGCGTGGCTATCACATACGTGACACAGAGGGAGGGAACGAGGAAGGCCCTGCCCAAGTGAGAGGGAAGATGGTGACCCCTGACTCACCTGGCGGCTGGCACCTGGCTGCCCTGACGTCCCTAGACGGGTTCCTCACCCGTACGCCGATCACGTGCCTAAAGCCCTGGCTTTCCCTGAGCTGAGCCCTAGGTAGTGAACAGGGCGATGGGAACACTAGTCCGCACCACTGACACTAAGGGAAAACACCAAGGGGAGGACAGACAACACAGACTCAACATATATTCCCAGGTGGGCGACAACAGGAGACAACAATAAGCCAAACAGGGATCCGGAGGGTAGCACACAGGAACAACAACCAGGATTAACCACTCCAGTGGGTCAGTATAGATGTCCAGGCAGGAAGCTCTATAACTGGCAACTAGAGAAGTGTGAGGGGAGAATAAGGAGGTAGGGAGTGGCAGGCACAAAACAGCTGAGGAGGAGAAGCTACGGATCCCTGAGAGAGACAAAAAGGATAGCAAGGCAAACACAGAAAACAATAACTAAGAAACACCATGATCTTTAGATATAGAGCGCGCAGCCACCCGCTGCGACTTCCTGACCCCGGGTATAACGGAGTCAGACGTGGCTCTTGATACCCTCGTGACAGGTGGTGACCCCTAACTCACCTTGAGGCTGGCACCTGACTGCCCTGACGTCCCTAGACGGGTTTCTCACCCGTACGCCGATCACGTGCCTAAACCCTGGCTTTCCCTGAGATGAGCCCTACGTAGTGAATAGGGCGGTGGGAACACTAGTCCGCACCACTAACACTAAAGGGAAACACCAAGGAGAGGACAGACAATACAGACAAACATATAATCCCAGGTGGGCGACAACAGCGGACAACAAAAGCCCAACAGGGATCCGGAGGGTAACGCTCTGGAACAACAACCAGGCTACCATTAAGAAACAGCACTGTCTTTAGACATAGAGCGCGCAGCCACCCGCTGCGACTTCCTGACCCCGGGTATAACGGAGTCAGACGTGGCTCTTGACACCCTCGTGACAGATGCTTAGCACTTGTTGGCCCTTTGGCCTTCACTCTGCGGTCCAGCTCACCCCAAACCATCTCGATTGGGTTCAGGTCCGGTGACTGTGGAGGCCAGGTCATCTGGCGCAGCACCCCATCACTCTCCTTCATGGTCAAATAGCCCTTACTTTCAAAGTTTTCCCAATTTTTCGGCTGACTGACTGACCTTCATTTCCTAAAGTAATGATGGCCACTAGTTTTTCTTTACTTAGCTGCTTTTTACTTGCCATAATACAAATTCTAACAGTCTATTCAGTAGGACTATCAGCTGTGTATCCACCTGACTTCTCCTCAACGCCACTGATGGTCCCAACCCCATTTATAAGGCAAGAAATTCCACTTATTAAACCTGACAGGGCACACCTGTGAAGTGAAAACCATTTCAGGTGACTACCTCTTGAAGCTCATCAAGAGAATGCCAAGAGTGTGCAAAGCAGTAATCAAAGCAAAAGGTGGCTACTTTGAAGAACCTAGAATTAGAGATGGCCCGAATAGTTCGCCGGCGAATAGTTCCCGGCGAACATAACTTGTTCGCGTTCGCCGCGGCGGGCGAACATATGCGATGTTCGGTCCGCCCCCTATACATCATCATTGAGTAAACTTTGACCCTGTACCTCACAGTCAGCAGACACATTCCAGCCAATCAGCAGCAGACCCTCCCACCTCCTGGACAGCATCCATTTTAGATTCATTCGGAAGCTGCATTCTCAGTGAGAGGAGGGACAGTGCTGCTGCTGCTGATTCAATAGGGAAAGCGTTAGCTAGGGCAGTGTTCTGTGTCCACAGACTCATCTGCTGTAAGGACAGCGTCCTGACAGCACCCCAAAAAGCCCTTTTCAGAACTGGTACATCACTCTGCTTTTTAAAAAAAAAATTATATACATATATTGCAGTTGCCTGCCCGTGTGTGAGATTCTGCAGGCTCAGTCACAGACAGTACTGTGTGCACACCATTCATACAGGGTGTGACAGAAAATACCTCGCAGATAAAAAAAAATTCTATTGAATATTTTTCTGTGATCTAATCCCATTTGCAAGCCCGTGTGTGTCAGGCCCACACAGACTGTATTGTGGTCACTGGCTAGTGGCTAGGCCTCCACTTATACTGTTACAGGGTGTCATTCACTCACAAATACCTCGCAGATAAATAAAAATTCTATTACATTTTTTTCTGTGATCTAATCCCATTTGCAAGCCCGTGTGTGTCAGGCCCACAGAGACTGTATTGTGTCTACTGGCTAGTGGCTAGACCTCCACTTATACTGTTACAGGGTGTCATTCACTCACAAATACCACGCAGATAAAAAAAAAATTCTATTTAATATTGTTCAGTGATATAATCACAGTTGCAAGCCAGTGTGTGTCAGGCCCACACAGACTGTACTGTGCCCACCACTTATATAGGGTGGCACAGTACCTTGCACGCATAGTAACACTTATCTAATAAAAAATGACAGGCAGAGGTAGGCCACGCCGCAGGGGCCGTCTTGTTCGTGGTGCTGTGATTTCCACTGGCCCTGGAATAATGCCCAGTGTTCAGAGGCCACGTACCCCGAACCCAAAAAATTCAGAGAAAATAGTTGACTGGCTTACACAGGACACCCAATCTTCAACAGCTTCCGCTAAGAACCTTGACGCACCATCCTCCTCCAGCTCAGCTTTGGTCACCTGCTCTCAAGTTACCACTCTCCCGCCCGCCGCCACCACCACCACCACCACCACCACCACCACTACCACCACAGCCGCTTCACTTGATTCCTCAGAGGAGTTATTTACACATCATTTGGATGAAATTAGTCATGCGCAACCATTATTGCCAGAGGATGGAGATAACAGGGATATGTCTCAGTCAGGCAGCATTACACACATGGACGTACAGTGTGATGATGATGATGTTGTACCCGCTGCTGCTTCCTTTGCTGAGGTGTCAGATACAAGTGAAGTGGTTGATGATGACGATGTGTCCGTGGATGCCACGTGGGTGCCTGCTCGAAGAGAAGAAGAGGGGGAAAGTTCAGAAGGGGAGACAGAGAGAAGGAGGAGACGAGTTGGAAGCAGGGGGAGGTCGTCGCAAGGAGCTAGTGGCACAGTCAGACAGCATGTATCAGCACCCGGGGTCAGCCAGACAGCACGCCAATCAACACATGCTGCTGCCACCACCAGAATGCCATCATTGCAAAGATCAGCAGTGTGGCATTTTTTTTGTGTGTCTGCCTCTGACAACAGCGATTCCATTTGCAACCTGTGCCAAAAGAAACCGAGTTGTGGGAAATCCAACACCCACCTAGGTACAACTGCTTTGCGAAGGCACATGATCGCACATCACAAACGCCTATGGGATCAACACATGATGACGAGTAGAAGCAGCACACAAGCTCAAAGCCACCATCCTCCTCCTAGTCCAGCATCTTCAGCCACGTCAACCACTGCTGTCCTCCTCCCCCCCTCTCAACCACCCGCCACTCCGCCTCTCCCCTTCAGCAGTTCCATCTCATCTGCCCACAGTCAGGTGTCTGTAAAGGAAATGTTTGAGCGTAGGAAGCCAATGTCCCAGAGTCACCCCCTTGCCCGGCGTCTGACAGCTGGCTTGACGGAACTCTTAGCCCGCCAGCTTTTACCATACCAGCTGGTGGAGTCTGAGGCCTTCAAAAAATTTGTCGCTATTGGGACACCGCAGTGGAAGGTACCCGGACAAATTTTTTTTTCAAAAAAGGCAATCCCAAACCTCTACTCAGTGATTGAAAAGGAAGTCATGGCATCTCTGGCATACAGTGTTGGGGCGAGGGTCCATCTGACCATTGATACCTGGTCTTCAAAGCACGGTCAGGGCAGGCATATCACCTACACTGCGCATTGGGTCAACCTGCTGACGGCTGACAAGCATGGAATGCATGTCTCTGCAGCGGAGTTGGTGACACCGCCACGACTTGCAGGCAGGCCTACTGCCACCTCCTCTACTCCATCCTCTTCCATAACCTCCTCTTCTGCTGCGGCGTCTGGCTGCACATAAACTGAATCCCCCCAGCTCCCCAGGGGCTATTCCACATCCCGGATACAACAGTGTCACGCTGTCTTGGGGTTGACTTGCCTGAAAGCAGAGAGCCACACCGGACCAGCACTCCTGTCTGCCCTGAACGTACAGGTGGATCAGTGGCTGACCCCGCACCAACTGGAGATCGGCAAAGTGGTGTGTGACAATGGAAGCAATTTGTTGGCGGCATTGAATTTGGGCAAGTTGTCACATGTGCCGTGCATTGCACATGTGTTGAATCTCATCGTACAACGCTACAGGCTTACAGGACGTCCTCAAGCAGGCCAGGAAGGTGTGTGGCCATTTCAGGCGTTCCTACACGGCCATGGCGCACTTTTCAGACATTCAGCGCCGAAACAACATGCCAGTGAGGCGCTTGATTTGCGACAGCCTGACACGTTGGAATTCAACACTAGTAATGTTCGACCGCCTGCTCCAACAAGAAAAAGCCGTCAACGAGTATTTGTATGACCGGGGTGCTAGGACAGCCTCTGCGGAGCTGGGATTTTTTTTGCCACGTTACTGGACACTCATGCGCAATGCCTGTAGGCTCATGCGTCCTTTTGAGGAGGTGACAAACCTAGTCAGTCGCACCGAAGGCACCATCAGCGACCTCATCCCATTTGTTTTCTTCCTGGAGCGTGCCCTGCGAAGAGTGCTGGATCAGGCTGTAGATGAGCGTGAAGAGGAAGAGTTGTGGTCACCATCACCACCAGAAACAGCCTTGTCATCATCGCTTGCCGGACCTGCGGCAACGCTGCAAGAGGAGTATGAGGAAGAGGAGTCAGAGGAGGAATGTGGCTTTGAGGAGGAGGAAGACCAACCACAGCAGGCATCCCAGAGTGCTCGTTGTTGTCACCTATCTGGGACCCGCGGTGTTGTACGTGGCTGGGGTGAAGAACAGACCGTCAATGACATCAGTGAGGACGAGGAATGGGAAATGAGTAGCTCGGCATCCAACCTTGTGAAAATGGGGTCTTTCATGCTGCCATGTCTGTTGAGGGACCCTCGTATAAAAAGGATGAAGGAGAACGACCTGTACTGGGTGGCCACGCTACTGGACCCCCGGTATAAGCAGAAAGTGGCGGAAATGTTACCAAATTACCGAAAGTCAGAAAGGATGCAGCAGTTCAAAACAAAACTAAAAAATATGCTTTACACAGCTTATAAGGGGGATGTCACAGCACAACGGGAATCGAACAGGGGAAGAGGTGAAAGTAATCCTCCTCCTACCACGACCACAATGGCAAGGACAGGACGCTTTACAGATGTGTTGTTGATGGAGGACATGCAGAGCTTTTTCAGTCCTACACATCGCCACAGCCCTTCGGGATCCAGCCTTAGAGAACGACTCGACCGACAGGTAGCAGACTACCTCGGCTTAACTGCAGATATCGACACTTTGAGGAGCGATGAACCCCTTGACTACTGGGTGTGCAGGCTTGACCTGTGGCCTGAGCTATCCCAGTTTGCGATAGAACTTCTGGCCTGCCCCGCTTCAAGTGTCCTGTCAGAAAGGACCTTCAGTGCAGCAGGAGGCATTGTCACTGACAAAAGAAGTCGCCTCGGTCAAAAGTATTGATTACCTCACCTTCATTAAGATGAATGAGGCATGGATCCCGAAGGGACTGACAGTGGGGGATACGTTTCACTAACAAAAGGCCTGATGACATGCCTTGGCCTCAAAATGGTCCCCACGCTGCTGTATTTAATGTCTGCATACCGGATGACTTTCGTGAATTCTCCGCCACCAACTAGGGTTCAAGCCGCAATGTTTTAGTCACCTTTCTGCCTTAAAAACATCAATTTTTCCGGCCGCTGCAACAATAACATTATTTTTCAGGCATGTGTACATGCCTAATTTTTCTGGCCTCTGGTGCTGCACTGTGGCTGCAAAAACAAAAGAAACAAAAAAAGGCACATACAGGTGTCAATTCCCCTTCGTGATTGTTACCTTGTTGTGGTGAAGGGGCTTGCGTATCACAATGAAGCGATCATCACCTCTATGAGTGTGTTGGCAATGTTGCCACACCCCAGATGATAAGGCCGTTGCTTCATTATGATCAGACGAAAAGCGATCGGCTGGATAATTTTTCATAGAAAAAACGTAAATTATTATTATATATTTTTTTAAAGTTGTATGGGTGGGTTTTTAATACATAAAATAAAAAAATCATAATAAAGTCTCTTAATAGTGTAATGACCGGCATCACGCACAGGGAGGGAAAAGGGAAAGCCCTGCCCAAGGGAGAGGGAAAGGTGGTGACCCCTGACTCACCTTGCGGCTGGCACCTGACGTCCCTAGACGGGTTCCTCACCCGTGCGGCGATCACGTGCCTAAACCCTGGCTTTCCCTAAAATGAGCCCTAGATAGTGAACGGTCCGGTCGGATCGCTAGTCCGCACCACTGACACTAAGAGGGAAACACCAGGGAGAGGACAGACAATACAGACAAACACATACACCCAGGTGGGCGACCACAGCAGACCACAAAGGTCCAACAGGGATCCGGAGGGTAGTGTTCTGGACCAACAACCAGAGAACGCAGCAACACAGCTCCAGAGGGTCAGAATAGATGTCCAGGCAGGAAGCTCTATATCTGGCAACCAGAGAAGTGTGAGAGGGGAATATAAGGAGGTTGGGAGTGCTGGACAAGGAACAGCTGAGGAGAAGGAGCTATGGATCCCTGAGTGAGCCAAAAAGGGTTGCAAAGCAAACCCAGAAAGCTACCATAAGGAAACAGCCCTATCTCACATAGAGCGCGCAGCCAACCGCTGCGACTTCCTGACCCCGGGTATAACGGAGTCAGGCGTGGTTCTTGACACCCTCGTGACAAATAGTTTATTAGAAATAATGCAGACAATTTAAAAAATCCCCATCAATTCCAATACAAAGCAAGTACAAAGCTCAGAACTAAATTATTCCAGGATGTCGTAATGGTTCGTTAATTCGACAATGGTTAATCAATTCGACACACGTCCCCGGATAGGGGACGTAACAGGGATTAAACTGATAGGAATAGTACTAGTTAAGACACCACTCATATAGGGTGTCACAGCACATTACTCCGTGCACGCGCAGTGCCCCAACTTGGGAGTAAGAGGACCGACCAAGCTGCTTTTTCCATCTCCCGGTTCCTAAAATCAATTCATTTTGGTGTATAAGAGTTTGGTCTGTCACTGTGAAGGCAGTCAAAGGTACCCGGCCTAAATTTTTTTTCACAAAAGGCAATCCCACCCTGATATGGGACGTAACAGGGATTAAACTGATGAGAATAGTACTACAGAAAATAGCAATCATATCGGGTGTGACAGTAAATTGCACGGTGCAGACGCTGTGACCGTGGCGTGGATTCAAACAAAGGGGAGGGAGCCAGCATTTTTTTAACCATCTCCCCGTTCGAAAAAATCTATTTAATAAATTGACCCCAGATTGGGGACGTAACAGGGATTAAACTGATGAGAAGAGAGAACTACAGAAAATACCACTCATATCGGGTGGGGCAGTAAATTGCACGGCACAGACGCAGTGACCGTGGATTCAAACAAAGGGGAGGGAGCCAGCGTTTTTTTAACCATCTCCCCGTTCGAAAAATAAATTCAATTCTCCTTTCGGGGACCCTTGGTGTTGTACGTGGCTGGGTGGAGGAAGAAACCTTCAATGACATCAACGGGACATGGCTAGTTTGGTATCCAACCTTGTGCAAATGGGGAGTTTGCGGTTGGGCAAATGGACTGTTTGCGGTTGTTTGCGGTGCATTAAAAGGGGAGTTTGGTCTGTCAATGTCTGTGAAGCGGGCGTAACCCTTACACTACCTGATCGATACAACATCATACCTGATCGTATACACACACTGGATGTTTTAAACCACGTTGTTCAAAAAAAAAATTGGATTGTTAGGTGATTTATGCCCTTTATGGATTAAAATCCAACTCTGCGTCAACTACATAATTTTCCATGGGAGTTTTACCATGGATCCCCCTCCGGCATGCCACAGTCCAGGTGTTAGTCCCCTTGAAACAACTTTTCCATCCCTACTGTGGCTAGAAAGAGTCCCTGTGGGTTTTAAAATTCGCCTGCCTATTGAAGTCTATGGCGGTTCGCGAACATTTGCAGAAATTCGCGTTCGGGAACGGAAAATTTTATGTTCGCGACATCACTACCTAGAATATGACATATTTTCAGTTGTTTCACACTTGTTTGTTATGTATATAATTCCACATGTGTTAATTCATAGTTTTGATGCCTTCAGTGTGAATCTACAATTTTCATAGTCATGAAAATAAAGAAAACTCTTTGAATGAGGTGTTTCCAAACTTTTGGTCTGTACTGTGTATATATATATATACATACACACACACACACACACACAGTCAGGTCCATAAATATTGGGACATTGACACAATTCTAACATTTTTGGCTCTATACACCACAATGGATTTGAAATGAAACGAACAAGATGAGCTTTAACTGCAGACTGTTAGCTTTAATTTGAGGGTATTTACATCCAATTCAGGTGAACGGTGTAGGAATTACAACAGTTTGCATATGTGCCTCCCACTTATTAAGGGATTAAAAGTAATGGGACAATTGGCTTCTCAGCTGTTCCATGGCCAGGTGTGTGTTATTCCCTCATTATCCCAATTACAATGAGCAGGTAAAAGGTCCAGAGTTCATTTCAAGTGTGCTATTTGCATTTGGAATCTGTTGCTGTCAACTCTCAAGATGAGATCCAAAGAGCCGTCACTATCAGTGAAGCAAGCCATCATTAGGCTGGAAAAAGCATAACAAACCCATCAGAGAGACAGCAAAAACATTAGGCGTGGCCAAAACAACTGTCTGGAACATTCTTAAAAAGAAGTAATGCAGCTCAGCAACACCAAAAGACCCGGAAGACTACGGAAAACAACTGTGGATGACGGAAGAATTCTTTCCCTGGTGAAGAAAACACCCTTCACAATAGTTGGCTAGATCAAGAACACTCTCTAGGAGGTAGGTGTATGTGTGTCAAAGTCAACAATCAAGAGAAGACTTCACCAGAGTGAATACAGAGGGTTCACCACAAGATGTAAACCATTGGTGAGCCTCAAAAACAGGAAGGCCATATTAGAGTTTGTCAAACGACATCTATAAAAGCCTTCACAGTTCTGGAACAACATCCTGTGAACAGATGAAACCAAGATCAACTTATACCAGAGTGATGGGAAGATAAGAGTATGGAGAAGTAAAGGAACTGCTCATGATCCTAAGCATACCACCTCATCAGTGAAGCATGATGGTGGTAGTGTCATGGCGTGGGCATGTATGGCTGCCAATGGAACTGGTTCTCTTGTATTTGTTGATGATGTGACTGCTGACAAAAGCAGAAGGATGAATTCTGAAGTGTTTCGGGCAATATTATCTGCTCATATTCAGCCAAATACTTCAGAAATCATTGGAAGGCGCTTCACAGTGCAGATGGACAATTACCCAAAGCATACTGCAAAAGCAACCAGAGTTTTTTAAGGGAAAGAAGTGGAATGTTATGCAATGGCCAAGTCAATCACCTGACCTGAATCCGATTGAGCATGCATTTCACTTGCTGAAGACAAAACTGAAGGGAAATGCCCCAAGAACAAGCAGGAACTGAAGACAGTTGCAGTAGAGGCCTGGCAGAGCATCACCAGGGATGAAACCCAGCGTCTGGTGATGTCCATGCGTTCCAGAGTTCAGGCTGTAATTGACTGCAAAGGATTTGCAACCAAATATTAAAAAGTGAAAGTTTGATTTATGATTATTACTCTGTCCCATTACTTTTGGTCCCTTAACAAGTGGGAGGCACATATGCAAACTGTTGTATTTCCTACACCGTTCACCTGATTTGGATGTAAATACCCTCAAATTAATGCTGACAGTCTGCAGGTAAAGCACATCTTGTTCGTTTCATTTCAAATCTATTGTGGTGGAGGCAAAAATGTAAAAATTGTGTCGATGTCCCAATATTTATGGACCTGACTGTATATATATATTCAAAATCTTTATCAGAAATATATTTCCATCTGCTCAGTTTTATTTTAAATATCTATCAATTGAGGAATTAAGTCATCTGAATCAAAAGGTAGGCAATCTTTATTTCCTGCCGACAGTGAGACAACCAAATAAGGGTACTTTCACACTAGCGGCAAGACGAATCCGACAGGCTGTTCACCCTGTGGGATCCGTCCTGCCGCTATTTCGCCGTGCCGCCCCCATTGACTATAATGGGGACGGGGGCGGAGCTCCGGCTCAGCACGGCGAGAGGCCGCCGGACTAAAAGTACTGCATGTCCGACTTTTTAGTCCGGCGGCCTCTCACCACGCACTGCCGTGCTGCGCCCGAGCTCTGCCCCGTCCCCATTATAGTCAATGGGGACAGAGCGGCAGTCCGGCGAAATAGCGGCAGGACGGATGCGACTGGGTAAACAGCCTGTCGGATCCGTACTGCCGCTAGTGTGAAAATACCCTTACACACCATACAATGTTGTCAAGCTATGCTAAGCAGCTGTTCTCTGCAGTTGTGCTTTATTACAAAAGTCAACAGTCTTTACAAAAATCACTTTGTTATCCCTTAAAATGATATGAATTTCAAAAACTTTTCCAACATGGTGTAGTGGATGAATCCGGGTATGTCAGAGCTGCTTCAACTGAAGAGATTGGTCACCACCTCCGTCTAAGGCACAATGGATGGATCTGTGGAGTTCTGGTGCCAGAGCTACTGTAGACCAGCTGATTGGTGGGGTGTCAGACCCCCCACCTATCTGATACTTATGGCCTAACCTAACAACAGACCATCGAGATTACATTACTGGAAAAACCTCTTTAATGACATACGCATTATTGTCATTTAGAGAATGGGGTGGTTTAATCGTCAGTGGTGCAAAAGGGCTTCGATGTGTTCCTGACAGGAATACATTGGCTAAAGTCTCAGCTCTTAACATCAGCTGTAGGGATTAGCCAGTGTTGTCAGTTGCATATCATTGTGTTGCACCTTTCACGGTGATTTATGTATTTTTATATTTGCATCCACACATTATCCTATCTTGTGTAGGATGCCATTGAGGTGCATGTGGTCTGCTGCCGACATCCTCTAGTGTATGCATTTTTGCTGGGGATTGCCGTTAGCAACGGATTGCATGCAGAGGAATTGATCCCCCGTTTATAAACACGCCACAATGTTTTTTGTTTTTTTTTAGCGTTTCCTCCCATTTAGGCCACTTTATTTCAGTTATTTTTCTTTATATGTTTAGAATGTGCCATTGCGTACTGCTGGTAGCATTTTGTTGCACCTGGTGGCCTGTGTCACGTGGCCTGTTATAGGTGGGGCTTACAGCCTTATCTCTCCCACTACGTGAGTGATCTCACTATGGAGGTATGTGGGAGCTTGGCTGCAAGTTGTATCTTAGCACCTCTCAGACCGTGTTCACACACCTTAGGTAGTCAGTTGCATATCATTGTGGGGCACCTTTTGCGGTGATTTATGTGGTTTAATACTCCAAGCATAATTTTTACTTCTTGTGCAACCCAATAACTTTTTGCTATTGTTTTTACATGTCACATAGGGGTTGTTTATAAATATGTTTTTAGAAAGATTTTTTTTTTCTTTTTTTGTTTTATTTGGGGGAAAAAGTTGTTTTATTTCAAACTCCAGCTGCTTATTCTTTAAATATGCAAATTGACACCAAAATAAATGGTTAAAATTGGTTCCTTGTTTTGGTCATTTGAATAGTTTTTTTTTTTGTTTCATGTGAAAAGGCCGACTATGCTTACGGTTTCAGCAGGTGTGGACTGTTTTTCTATTTTATCCTCACTTGTATTTTATGATATATTTTGATACTTTTAAAATACATTTTGGGACATTTACACTTTTCATTTTTATTTTGCAATTTTCTTTATAACTGGGGCATCCAAATGTGGCAATTCATGCTTGTGCGGCATAACGGCCATTCCTGGCAAGGTAGAAACCACTATGTGCACAAAACAAGCAATCACCGACAGAATATATTAAGGGGCAGCGTCCAAAACCATCCATAAGAACATTAAAGGATCACTACCACCCCCCTCCAAGCTATTGTCATTACTTCTAGAAGTACAGATGTAGCGGGGTCACCACACAAACTCTTAACTTAAAATGGTCACAAATGCAACATATCCAATGAATATATTTTATATCATAGTGGTAGGTTGAGGTGGCTCACTAGCAAGTAGTTAAGGTATGGTGCTGCAAGCTCATATAGAGGGAATCACCCCACCCTCTCTTAAAGGCAAATGTAGTAATAGAGTAATGAGCGAGCACTCATACACTTGGCAACCAAATTGACATGTGCAGAAAATATTTATTAAATCCCCATAAAATACAAGTAATAAAATTTATAAGAACAATGTAGCAATAATATACAACATTACAGTCAAATATATTGTGGTAGATATGATCGATACTATATTCGATAAAAATATATTCGATAGAAATATTCGATAAGTATATGCTGTTATTTGGGAAAGAGGGGGTATTATCTTCTAGCGCTCTATCCCAATTTGGGAAACTGAATGTCACTGAAAATGTTGTAGGTGTATTCACTGGGATCACAATATGTTCATAAAGTGTCCACAGGAATCCTGATAATGTGAAAAGTCTCTTATAGCATATCCTTTTATGGTCGATATGAGCTTTGGATTGAAGAAAACTTTAAATCGATATTTGGCTTACCGTCTAGCGTCTGTTGTCTCCCTATTGCTTCAATGGAGCTTTAAATATTTGCCGGCTTATTCAGTCGCTCCATACAGCAAGCTGGTTTAAATTTCGCGGGAGTTCCAAAGATCGCGGGAGTTGCCACTCTGTTCCGCAATTTCCTTTGGTGCAGCTTTCGACGATAAGAATAGTTAATCCTTTACTGTAGAAATTTTCTTCTGTATGGCCATACAGTATTATCGGAGGCTTTTCAATGCAGGTTCAAAGCCTCCGAAATTTAAACCAGCTTGCTGTATGGAGCGACTGAATAAGCCGGCAAATATTTAAAGCTCCATTGAAGCAATAGGGAGACAACAGACGCTAGACGGTATGCCAAATATCGATTTAAAGTTTTCTTCGATTCAAAGCTCATATCGACCTTAAAAGGATATGCTATAAGAGACTTTTCACATTATCAGGATTCCTGTGGACACTTTATGAACATATTGTGATCCCAGTGAATACACCTACAACATTTTCAGTGACATTCAGTTTCCCAAATTGGGATAGAGCGCTAGAAGATAATACCCCCTCTTTCCCAAATAACAGCATATACTTGAAGTTTTTTGGTGTGATATATATTATTGAATTTATCGACACTATTGAGTGGTATCGAATATTCTATTGAATATTTCAACATTGAATTTTCTACCATTCAATTTATCGAATATTTCTATTGAATATATTTTTATCGAATATAGTATCGATCATATCTACCACAATATATGTGACTGTAATGTTGTATATTATTGCTACATTGTTCTCATAAATTTTATTACTTGTATTTTATGGGGATTTAATAATTATTTTCTGCACATGTCAATTTGGTTGCCAAGTGTATGAGTGCTCGCTCATTTTCCTATTACTATATTTTATATCATGTCATCTTCAATTATAAAACTAAACAATCCAGAGCTGGTGGGACACACAAAGAAGAATTCACCCACTGGTAAATTCATGTGAGATGAGTGAACCATATGACTTCTACAAATACAGGGGTGGCGTAGACCCCACTTGTTGGATTTATCTACAGGTACATTTTGGTCAGGGTGTGCAGATTAAGAAAATATTTCTCTAGGAAGACGAGTAATAGCTTCTATGTAATTAGGCAATCCTAGCCTGGGTCACCTTTTGGGAGAACTTGCACATTACCAATGAAATGTGCCCAGAGCTGACAGTTTTTTTAAATTTTACAAATACTTATAGGAGTAGAACAGACCGGGTATCAAGTCTGCTATGGCAGGTAACACGTGCGGCGCAGAGGGGAAGAAAGGAGGGTGCCCTTTCACAAGGGAGAGGGAGGACTGGTGACCCCTAACTCAACTAGCACTGGCACCTGACGTCCCTAGACAGGTTGCTCACCCTTACACCGCTCACGTACCTCGTCATTGGCTTACCCTGAAAAAAGTCTTAGGTAGTGAGTAGGACGATGGGAGCACTATTCCGCACCACTGAAGCCTAGTGTAACAACAGGGAGTGGACAAACAACACAAACACCACATACAATCCCCGAAGGGAGACAAACAGTAGACAACAAACTGGAGAGAACTGAAGATCCGACAGCACCGTTTCAAACTGCTCCAGCAGCTCCACAGCAACTCCAACACCACCAGAGGTCAGAATAGATAACCTGGAAGGAAGGACTATATTTGGAAACAAGGGAAGTAGGAAGAGAGAATATATAGTAGCTGGGAGTGGCAGACAAAGAACAGCTGAAAGGAAAACTACTGATACCTAGATAGGACAAAAAAAATTGCAAAACAAAACAGGAAAACCTGGACCGGAATCCATTCCCACAACTAGGTCATGGAGTGATCCCTAGAAACCGAGTGAGTAGCCACCCGCTGCAACCTTCTGACCCCAGGCACCACAGGGTCAGCGATAGGTAGTGAAACCAGGGCTGGAATAGGCAGATTGTTATCCTGTTATATCAGGCCCTGGTTTTGTGCGGCAGGTATGGTTGAAAGATACACTACTCCCATAGATTTGTGATGTGTCACGCAGACAGGCTTACTCTTATGAATGGTAGCCCCTCTCTCTATTACTACCCCTGTGCTTTCCCATGCTCAGAGGTACATGGAGCGTCCTTAAAAATGATTTAAGGGATTTAGGTCACAAGCTTAGGGCAAGGACCTCAAACACAGTGTTATTCAAAATACTACCTTTACCACGAGCCACACAAGAAAGGCAGCGGGAGATTAAGGAGGTTAACAAGTGGCTCAAGAACTAGTGTAAAAAGGAGGGGTTTGGGTTCCTGGAGAACTGGGTCAACTTCTCTGTCGGCTACAGGCTCTATCGTAGGGATGGACTACACCTCAATGGGGAAGGGGCAGCTGTTTTGGGGGAGAAGATGGCTAGAAAGTTGGAGTGTTTAAACTAGGGACTGAGGGGAGGGTAATTACATTATAGGAGGGGGAGATAGTGCAGATAGAGACCTGGGGCAAGGTAATGGGACTGGGGGAGGGAGGAAGTAGAACAATTTAGAAGGAAAGGTGTAGGGTAAAAAAATATACATAAGCCTCTTTATTGTATGTATACCAATGCCAGAAGCCTAACTAATAAAACTGGGGAACTGGAATAAGTGATGTGTGAGGAGAACTATGACATAGTAGGAATAACTGAGACATGGCTGGGTGAAAGCTATGACTGGGCAGTTACCATACAGGGATACAGTCTGTTTAAAACCGGAGAGGGGGAGGGGTCTACCTTTATGTAAAGTCCTGTCTAAAGCCCACATTCAGGGAAGATATGTGAGGGACATGAACAGGTGGAGTCACTGTGGGAAGAAATACATGGAGAAAAAAAAAACTATAATAAAATACTGATAGGAGTTTATTATAAGCCACCTAATATACCAGAGTCCACAGAAAATCTACTACTAAATGAAATAGACGAGGCGGCAAATCATAAGGAGGTCGTTATTATGGGGGACTTCAACTACCCAGATATAGACTCGGAAACTAAAACGTGTACATCTCATAAAGGAAACAGGTTCTTGGCAATAACCAAAGACAATTACTTTTCCCAACTGGTTCAGGACCCGACTAAAAGGATGGCCACACTGGACTTAGTATTAGCCAATAGACCTGACAGAATAACAGATGTGCAGGTTGGAGGACACCTGGGAAATAGTGACCATAAAGCAATAACCTTGTAATTGTCATTCAAAAGAGTGTTTCTTCAGGGAGAACAAAAAATACCAAACTGCAAAAAAGCAAAAAATTTAGCCAACTAAGAGAGGCCATAGGCCTAACTAACTAGAACAAAGTCCTCAACAATAAAAATACAGCCACAAAATGGGATATTTTTAAAAGCATCCTAAAATCTAATTGTGGGAGGTACATACCTTATGGGAATAAAAGGTTAAGGAACAAGGGAAAAAAAACAAATGTGGATAAATAGAAATGTAAAGAAAGCAATAAATGACAAAAAGAAAGCATTTAAATCACTAAAACAGGAGGGTAGCGAGGAAGCATTAAAAAACTACAAGCAAAAAGATTGAATATGTAAAAGACAAATAAAAGCAGCCAAACTAGAGACAGAGAGATTAATTGCCAAAGAGAGTAAAACTAACCCAAAAATTTGTTTTCAATTATATAAATGGTAAAAAGTATAAATCTGAAGGTGTTGGCCCTTTACAGAGTAATGAGGTGGGAGTTGCAGAGAACGATGTGGAAAAAGCAAAGCTATTAAATATTTTCTTCTCCATGTATTCAGAAGATAATAAACTGTCAGATGAAATGCAGAATGTAAAAAGTAAATTCCCCATTAAAAGTGCCCTGTCTGACGCACGAAGAAGTACAGTGGCATCTTAACAAGATTATAATGGACAAAATTGCTGGGACCAGATGGCATACACCACCGTATTCAAAGGGAATTAAGTAATGTCATAGCCAGACCCTTATTTCTGATATTTAAAGACTCTATACTGACAGGGGGTGTTCCACACCCTTGGCACAAAGCAAATGTGGTGCCAATATTCAAAAAGGGTCTAAAAACAGAGCCCAGAAACTATAGGCCGGTAAGTTTAACATCTGTCGAGGGTAAACTGTTAGAAAACCTTCAAAGAGATGCTATCTTGGAGTACCTTAACGCAAATAAGCAAATAATGCCATATCAGCATGGCTTCATGAGGGATCGTCATGTCAAACTAATTTAATCAGTTTCTATGAGGAGGTAAGTTCTAGACTTGACATCAGCGAATCAATGGATGTCGTATATCTGGACTTCTCCAAAGCATTTGACACTGTACCACATAAAAGGTTAGTATATAAAATGAGAATGCTTGGACTGGGAGAAAATGTCTGTATGTGGGTAAGTAACTGGCTGAGTGGTAGAAAAGAAAGGGTGGTTATTAATGGTACACACTCAGATTGGGTCACTGTCACTAGTGGGGTACCACAGGGGTCATTATTGGGCCCTATTGTCTTCAATGTATTTATTAATGATCTTGTAGAAGGCTTGCACAGTAAAATATAAATTTTTGCAGATGACGCTAAACTGTGTAAAGTAATTAAGGCTACTTTCACACTGGCGTTTTGGATTCCGTTTGTGAGATCCGTTCAAGGATCTCACAATCGGTCCAAAACGGATCAGTTTTGCCCTTAATGCGTTCTGAATTGATTAGTATCTGCTTAGAATGTATCAGTTTGGCTCTGTTCCGCCTCCATTTTGCTTTGGAGGCGCACACCAAAAAGCTGTTTGCAGCGTTTTGGTGTCCGTCTGACGAAACTGAGCCAAACGGATCCGTCCTGACACACAATGTAACTCAATGGGGACAGATCTGTTTTTACTGACAATAGAAAACAGATCCGTCCCCCATTGACTTTCAATGGTGTTCAAGACGGATCAGTTTCGGTTATGTTAAAGATAATACAAACGGATCCGTTCTGAACGGATGAATGCGGTTGTATTATCTGAACGGATGCGTTTGTGCAGATCCATGACTGATCCGCACCAAACGCGAGTGTGAAAGTAGCCTAACACGGAAGAGGACAGTATACTGCTACAGAGGGATCTGGATAGATTGGAGGCTTGGGCAGAGAAGTGGCAGATGAGGTTTAACACTGACAAATGTAAGGTTACACAGAAATAATGCAAGTCAACAGTATATACTAAATGGTTAAACACTGGGTAACAATGACATGGAAAAGGACCTGGGAATTTTAGTGAACAGCAAAGTAAGCTGTAGAAACCAGTGTCAGGCAGCTGCTGCCAAGGGCAATTAGATAATGGGTTGCATCAAAAGGGGCATAGATGCACATGATGAGAACATAGCCCTGCCACTTTACAAGTCACTAGATATACCACACATTTAGTACTGTGTACAGTTCTGGGCGCCTGTGAACAAGGCAGACATAGCAAAGCTGAAGAGGGTTCAGAGGAGGTCAACTAAAGTAATAACTGGAATTGGTGGACTGCAGTACTCTGAAAGATTATCAAAATTAGGGTTATTCAGTTTAGAGAAAAGACAACTGAGGGGAGATCTAATAACTATGTAAATAATATATCAGGGGTCAGTACAGAGATCACTCCCATCATCTATTTATCCCCAGGACTGTGACGAGGGGACATCCTCTGCGTCTGGAGGAAAGAAGGTTTGTACACAAACATAGAAGAGGATTCTTTACGGTAAGAGCAGTGCCTGAGGAGGTGGTGATAGTGATGAGTTCACTTAAAGAGTTCAAGAGGGGCCTGGATGTATTTCTGAAGTGTAATAATATTACAGGTTATAGCTACTAGAGAGGGGTCGTTGATCCAGGGAGTTATTCTGATTGCCTGAGTCAGGAGTCAGGAACAACTTCTACCTCAGTTTTTTTTTTTTTGCCTTCCTCTGGATCAACTTGCATGATAACAGGCCAAACTGGATGGACAGATGTCTTTTTTCAGCCTTTTAAACTATGTTACATCCTATCTGTCATTCCACTTGACTGCAAATAACTGGCCATTTACAAGTGTGAATGACGCCCCTTTTTCCACATGTCTGGACACCAGCTCTTGTGGGAATCCAGCTCTATTTTTTAGACTTTCACATACAGGCCCCTGTATTTGCAGTTTTACAGGAATGGAGGGTCCCCATACCGATCACCTGCAGAGTGGTACCGCAGGGTGGTACCTTTGGAAAACTAGTTGTTTTTTTCTTTCTTAATTTTCTCTCATCAAACATTTGTCTTTAGAGATATATAAAAAAATAATTTGTTTCACTTTTAACTGGATCTGTCCTTTGATTACCAATATTCATTCAATACAGGATACTATGTTTGTTTGGGAAGCTCTCACAGCGGTCCCAATCATCACTCCATGCCCTCAGCTACCTCTGGTAACTGAAAGCAAGGCACTGTTTTATCTCCCTGCAAAAAAGAGTATCTGAAGGACTAAAGCCAGTTAGTGACCACCATAAAAACACATAAGGGTGGTCACTAACGGGCTAAGCATGAAGATGGCTTTTATTATATGTGGGTTTTTTTATGTTTAACAAGAGATAATTTATGGTTGAACCACATATCACATTCTGAACATGAATATGGCTTCTCTCCTGTGTGAATTCTCTGATGTTTAAATAGAGATGATGTATTGGTAAAACATTTCTCACATTCTGAACATGAAAATGGCTTCTCTCCTGTGTGAATTCTCTGATGGACACCAAGAACCGATTTATACTCAAAACATTTCCCACATTCTGAACATGAAAATGGCTTCTTCCCTGTGTGATTTCTCTGATGTTTAAATAGAGATGATGTATTGGTAAAACATTTCCCACATTCTGAACATGAAAATGGCTTCTCCCCTGTGTGATTTCTCCGATGCACAATAAGAGCCGATGTCTGCTTAAAACATTTCCCACATTCTGAACATGAAAACGGCTTCACCCCTGTGTGATTTCTTTGATGTATAACAAGAGTTGATGTCTGTTTAAAACATTTCCCACATTCTGAACATGAAAACGGTTTCTCCCCTGTGTGATTTCTCTGATGTATAACAAGGTGTGATTTTTGTTTAAAACATTTCCCACATTCTGAACATGAAAATGGCTTCTCCCCTGTGTGATTTCTCTGATGAGTAACAAGAGCAGACTTCTGATTAAAATATTTCCCACATTGTGAACATGAAAATGGCTTCTCTTCCTTGTGAATTCTCTGATGGGCATCAAGAACCAATTTATACTCAAAACATTTCCCACATTGTGAACATGAAAACGGCTTCTCCCCTGTGTGATTCCTCTGATGTATAACAAGATTTGATGTCTGCTTAAAACATTTCCCACATTCTGAACATGAAAACGGCTTCTCCCCTGTGTGATTTCTCTGATGTATAACAAGGTGTGATTTTTGTTTAAAACAT
Organism: Bufo bufo; assembly: GCF_905171765.1. Taxonomy (NCBI): domain Eukaryota; kingdom Metazoa; phylum Chordata; class Amphibia; order Anura; family Bufonidae; genus Bufo; species Bufo bufo. Next base: position 408,490,368 of record NC_053394.1, read on the forward strand.
TTCCCACATTCTGAACATGAAAATGGCTTCTCCCCTGTATGATTTCTCTGATGTGTAACAAGAGCCGACTTCTGATTAAAACATTTCCCACATTGTAAACATGAAAATGGCTTCTCTCCTGTGTGAATTCTCTGATGGGCATCAAGAGCGGATTTACACTCAAAACATTTTCCACAATCTGAACATGAAAATAGCTTCTCTTTTACGTGAGCTGTTTGAGGTTTAGGACCTCTTCTGTGACTTTTATTCTGTGTTACAGTCTGTGATGAATCAGAAGATCGGACCTTTTTAAAAGAATCAAATGATGCATTGTTGCTGTGATTGGATGAGGGTATATCTTGCATATTGGCATGCTCTTCAAATGTATCTCGTGTGATACCACAATCATCTACTTCAAAATCTGAAGATACCAGATATTTCTCTAAGTTCCTAGTACCGTCATCTGCCAAGAATAAAACACATTTTATTATTTATGAATGAATAACATGAATAACATAAAAATTGCTTTGAAGTTTTATAACTTAAAAAAAAAAAAAAATCCACAGAAATTACAAGGCATGGCACAAATTTCAACTATCAATTGACTAAAACAGTGGTGGCCAAACAGACCACAATCTAATAGTAGACCGAGAGGCATAACTAGAAAACGCTGGCACCCACCTTGAGCAACTTCCCTGCAACCCCCACCCAGTCAGTCATTTAAAAGATATATAACTAAAACATTTCCTAGCGCTGGACAAGAGGCGCTGAATACCCTATTAGTGCCCCACACAATAGTTATCTCCCCTAAGTGACTATTTCCCAGTGGAATTCCCCCTTAGTGCCCTCTTCACAGTACTGATGCTCCCCAAGTGCCTCCACTCAGTAGAATGTCCTCTTGATGTCTCCAAACAGTAGTTATGCCCCCTAAGTGCCCCCACACAGTAGTTATTCCCCCTTTGTGCGCCCCCTGCAGTAGTGCTGTCCCTTAGTGTTCCCTTTACATCAGTGAAGCTCCTGTACTGTAAATAAAAAATAAAAATAAAAAAAAGTAATACAGAGCACATCACGCTCTTCCCAGCAGCAGCAGACAAATATCTGGTGTTCAGTGGTGAGACTTTTTTGTATAACCTCTTAAGGCTACATTAACATGTGAAAAAAGGCCATAAAAAAAACTAGCAAGCTCAGTTTTTTATGGCCATTTTTCAACCCTTTCTTGGTCGTCTGGACGTTTTGCATTCATTTTTAACAGCCAGGATGATTTTTATTTGCTTTTATTATTTAATTACCAATCCCTGCAGTATACATAATGCCCCCCATTGTGGCCCCAGTTAGTAATAATGTTCCCCAGGGTGGCCCCCATCACTAATAATAAAGTGCATGGTTTTGTTTTTATGGGGAAAAAAATAAATAAAAAATTACTCCTCTCATCCACTTGCACGCGTAGAGAAAAGTCGGTCTTCATTTGGTGCTAAAGGACCTACACTCTCAGTCGGATGATGTCACCATTCTCTCCTAAGCAATAATGCTGGGAGAGCATGGTGATGTCATCACGTTGGTAGCACAGGTCCTTCAGCACCAAGAGAGACTGCCTTGTGTGTGCAAGCTGATAAGGTAATTTATTTTTATTTTAACCCCTAAAAGGCAATTTTCCACTATTGTACCCATTTTAAACGGCCATTACATGGATGCACTCCTGTCTAAATGGCTATTAAAATAGTCCCATTGATTTACATGGGGTCCATCTGACAGTGAGAACGGCCACAAACAGGACATGTCCTATTTTTCTAAATCTTTTTTTAAAAAAATGGCCATGTGAATAGCGCCATTGAGTTCAATTCATTCTAAAAACATCTGTGTGCCATTTTTCACTGTTGTGTGAATGTAGCCTTATCCTGCAGCCTTTCCCGGTTACACAAACTACATATAGCGCCAAAGAATAATCCTGTGAACCGAACATCATCACTGGAGCTAGGACACTGTGCACACCGAGCTCTTTCCAAATCTTAGTCCTGTCACTCTCAAGTAAACAAACTACATGGCCCACACCATAACATCCTGCTTTTTTTCGTGCATTTTTATTAAAGGGGTTGTCTCATCTGAGACAATGTGGGCAATTCGCTAGGATATGCCCCTATTGTCTGGTAGCTGCAGGTCCCACCGCTGGGACCTGCACCTATCTCTTAAACGGAGCCTCGAAAGTGGTGGATGGTGCACTGTGCATGCGCAGCACTAGCTTGGCTATTTCCGCCAGGCCCATAGAAGTGAATGGAAACAGTGGCCGGTCATGCACAGTGCGCTCCCATTCACTTCTATGGGAAGAGCGCATGGTGGTGGCTGGACCAGAGTCCTCCAGCCACCACTTTGGCCCGCTCCGTTCTAGATATATGTCCAGGTCCCAGCAGTTGAACCTGCACCTATCAGACAATGTGGACATATCCTAGTAATATGCCCCAATTGTCTCAGATGAGACAACTCCTTTAAGTGCTTGTGACTCATATATACTGTACACACCATCCAAAGATTATGAAAAGTATATATCACTAGAGAGAGACCACTTTCTTGAAATACATTTCAGGTGTAATTCTAAACAATCAGTCAGAAGAGGGAACGAATAAATTCAACCAGAATCAAATCTGCTCCCATTGGCCTGATAATCTGTGTATGAATCTCTGGCAGATCTACTCACTGGCATCAGATGGAGGTGTGTGATGAAGCCACCTGCCACACTGAATACCCTGCACTGGAGGCTGGACAAGACTGTACACATATCAAACTGGGCCAGTTCCAGCCACTGTTCCAATCTCCCTCCCAGAAGTCCATGGAGTCAGGGTACAGGCTATGTGCAGAAACAAGGGCACAGTCCAGGTACGACTGAACCCGGTTGTTCAGGCAATGCTTGTCCTTTTGCTGATATGCATCAGGTTGGCACAGCACTTAAAAAAACTTCCATTACATTAAGAAATCTAAATTGGCTGCTGCTTCTGTGCCTTCTGAGACTTATTGTCGGGGTAGCACCACCAGAAAGGGCAGGAGTTCTCTGACTCAGGCAGGTTGGAGATATGGCTATCCAATAGTCATCACTTTGCTTGATGCTAACCATATGCTTGCCAGCATGTAGGCAACCAAGCATTCAGTTTGTCATGCTCACCAGCATGCCTGAGGACCCAGTTCTTTAAGACCCTACTGCAATGGTTGGTCATGGCCAATGTCATCGTCATCATCATCATCATCATCATCATCATCATGAGCATAGCTATCATACCGAGCGCCAACCTCCTTCCCTAGCTGTGCCTGGGAAAACTCCATGTCTCCCTGTACCACAAACTTTTCCTCCTCCACTTCCTCCTTTACGTGACTTCGTCCGTTCAAGTTCCTATCAGCTACAGGATCCCCAGAAACCTGTGGAGGTTGATGTTCTTCCGCTAGTCCTTGTTGCATCAGTGTGAGCATTAGTACAAATATAAATATCAGGATGATGTCATGGTAATGCTTGTCCCTACTCTGGTGGCCTCTTCGAAGGGGTTGCGTATGCTACACATGGCCCTGATGAGCTGCCACTGACTGAGCTTAAAATAACATATCCTCTCTGCTGTGGTGGTCTCATGCATCATGTAAATCATTAATCTCTTTACGCTGCTCATAGCAACGCTTCAGCGTATGTAAGGTGGAATTCAAACGGTACGAAGGCAGACCATTTTGTCAATTCACATTCAGAAGGGCCTGGACATTCCCATGGACATGACCAATACCATCTACAAGCCACGTTGCTTTTTCAAAATTTGATGCACCACTAAATCTATGATGTGTGCCATGCAGGGAACATGTGTTATTTCCCCCAAATGAAGTGCAGCCACAATGTTCCTGCCATTGTCACCAACCAACCACATTGTCCAGTTGTAGATGGAGGAGAGAAATCCAGAAGGAAACTTGCTGCAGATTACCAACTGATCTATGTAGCTTCTCTTGCCCAAGCTCATCAGCTTTAAAGAGGTTGCCACCCTGCCTGTTTTTTTTTAAATATCGCTCCTACGTCCCACTGTGCCCCCCTGCAGTTTTTCCGCTCCGTATGTTAATACTGAGCATCGGTACCGGGAGGAGGAGATGCTAGGGATTCTCAATGGGCATCTCCTTCTCCCTGTGGCTATGCCACGATCCAATAACAGCGGAGATAATCACAGCCAGGGAGAAAAAAAAAAGCTATTTAAAAAGGTATTTAGAAAAAATAAAAAAAATAAAAACATGAAAGGTCCTCTTTAAGACAACATGCCAATGTTTCAGTTAGCACACCTAAAAGGAGGTAGAAAAAACTAGATTTTTGTCCTCACCGTAAAATCTGTTTCTCTTCCGTTCATTGGGGTACACAGGCCTTGACCATGGGTATAGCTGTTGCGGCTAGGAGGCGGACACTAAGCACACAAAGTGTAAGCTCCTCCCTCTTCAGCTATATCCCTTCCTGCAGGGACCAAACTAATCAGTTTAGTGCAAAAGCAGTAGGAAAAGCCAGACATAAGAAAATCACATTATGTGCAAACCCAGAACCACACAGGCCCGAAAAGGCCCATAAACAAAAAAACTGGGTGGGAGCTGTGTCCCCAAATGAACGGAAGAGAAACAGATTTTACGGTAAGTAAAAAAAATCTAGTTTTCTCATCCGTCTCATTGGGGGACACAGGCCTTGACCATGAGACGTTCCAGAGCAGTCCCTGAGGTAGGGTTGGACGATATCAAAAATATTCAGACGATAACGATATTAAAATATTTATCGCGATAACGATATATATCGCGATAAATACCCGTTTAAAAGAAAAAAAACCACAAGGAGACGTTATACTGTATGGGGGCAGCCACAAGGAGACGTTATACTGTATGGGGGCAGCCACAAGGAGACGTTATACTGTATGGGGGCAGCCACAAGGAGACGTTATACTGTATGGGGGCAGCCACAAGGAGACGTTATACTGTATGGGGGCAGCCACAAGGAGACGTTATACTGTATGGGGGCAGCCACAAGGAGACGTTATACTGTATGGGGGCAGCCACAAGGAGACGTTATACTGTATGGGGGCAGCCACAAGGAGACGTTATACTGTATGGGGGCAGCCACAAGGAGACGTTATACTGTATGGGGGCAGCCACAAGGAGACGTTATACTGTATGGGGGCAGCCACAAGGAGACGTTATACTGTATGGGGGCAGCCACAAGGAGACGTTATACTGTATGGGGGCAGCCACATGGAGACGTTATACTGTATGGGGGCCGCCACAAGGAGACGTTATACTGTATGGGGGCAGCCACAAGGAGAAGTTATACTGTATGGGGGGGCCACAAGGAGACGTTATACTGTATGGGGGCAGCCACAAGGAGACGTTACACTGTATGGGGGGGCCACAAGGAGGCGTTACACTGTATGGGGGGGCCACAAGGAGGCGTCACACTGTATGGGGGGGCCACAAGGAGGCGTCACACTGTATGGGGGGCCACAAGGAGGCGTCACACTGTATGGGGGGCCACAAGGAGGCGTTACACTGTATGGGGGGGCCACAAGGAGGTGTTACACTGTATGGGGGGGCCACAAGGAGGCGTTACACTGTATGGGGGGGCCACAAGGAGGCGTTACACTGTATGGGGGGGCCACAAGGAGGCGTTACACTGTATGGGGGGCAACAAGGAGGCGTTACACTGTATGGGGGGCCACAAGGAGGCGTTACACAGTATGGGGGGGCCCAAGGAGGCGTTACACTGTATGGGGGGCCACAAGGAGGCGTTACACTGTATGGGGGGCCACAAGGAGGCGTTATAATAAGGTCTTGTGGCCACAGGCCACCATACATGCAGTAATACTTTGCGATATACCTTTCCCGCGGCTGCCTCGCTTGTGTGCTCTGATTCTGACATCAGATGCCGGTGGGCAGAGATTTGAATATGGGAGCAAGGAGGAGGGAGAGCCGGGGCGGCCGCTGCAGGAAGTAGTAAGTTTATAATTTCGTCACCAGAGCACACACTAGTGAGGCAGCCGCAGGAAAAGTCTCTCCAGAGACACCAGTACTCACACAGGGGATCGATTCGCCACATATACAATAGAGCCGGCACTGGTGGGTGACGACGGTGATGATGTCAGATGGTGGGTGGAGACTTGACTAAGGGAGGCGGAGCAAGAAGGAGCCAGGCCAGGAGCGAGAGGAAGTAATGTTACTCAGCGGCAGCGCTATGCAAGGTGCAGGGGCGGGCGGGCGCACGTTTAGAAGCGGTCAGGGCACAATGTGAGCTGACCGCTTTGATGACGTCACAAAATACCGCGGTATTTTGGAAACAGCGATATCGCCATATCGCCGTTTTTTTAATACCGCGGTATATCGTGATACCGGTATATCGCCCAACCCTACCCTGAGGGTGGGCATAACTTCAACCCCCCTGCCAATCAGAGAACCGCTGTTTGCAAAACTCTACGCCCCAAAGAAGCGTCAGAAGATGCAAAGGTGTGCACCCTGTAAAACTTAGAAAAAGTATGGAAAGACGACCAGGTTGCCGCCTTGCACATCTAAAGGGCCGAAGCCCCGTGATGCATCGCTCAAGAGGCTCCCACTGCCAGAGCTGAATGAGCAGTCACCCGGAAGGGCAGGACCCGGTCCTTAACACGGTGCGCTTCCACAATAGCCAAACAAAGTCTTTGAAGCTGCCAGCCCTCATCTCGGCCCCTCTGGAATCATGAACAGGGAATCCGTCCGCCTAAAAGATGCCATCTGGGACAGAGATAGATACGCACTGAATGCACCAGATCCAGAATATGGAGCGACTGTTCTCGAGGATGAGAAGGGTCCGGACAAAATGAAGGAAGAATAATCTCATCATTTAGATGGAATGTTGACACCACCTTCGGCAAGAAGGACTGCACAGGGCGAAGGATCACCTTATCCTGATGGAGGATCAGGAAAGGCGACCGACATGACAAAGCCGCGAGTTCCGATACTATATGGATAGAAGTAATTGCAACCAAAAAAGCCACCTTATAAGACAGGAAGCACAGCGACACCTGCTGCAAAGGCTCAAACCGAGAAGATTGGAGAGCGTTGAGCACTAGATTAAGATCCCAAGGATCCGATGGAGGACGGAAGGGGGGGCGCAGCATAAAAGTCCGAACCTCCAAAAGCGAAGCTAAATTTCGCTGAAAAAGAATGGACAGAGCTGACACTTGCCCTTTGAGAGAGCTGAGAGCCAGCACCAAGTCCACGCCCGACTGCAGGAAAGCCAAAAGTCACGGCAAAGAAAAACAAACGGGAGCGGTCTCTACTCGCACCAACTAAAGTAGGACTTCCGAGTCCGGTGGTAGATTCTGGAAGACGACGGCTTCCTGTCACGAATCATAGCCTGGACTACTGCATCCGAAAAACCCAGAGCCTTCAGTATAACGACATGGCTGATGAAGCCGCCAAATGTAGCGACCCTAAATTCGGGTGGAAGATCGGCCCCTACGACAGCAGGTTCACCCGGAGCGGAAGACGCCAAGGTTCTTCAGAGAGAAGGGCGACTAGGGATGCGTGCCACACTCTGCGTGGCCAATCTGTGGCCACGAGAATGACGGGCAGTCACTTGGACCTGATCTTCCTGAAGCCGCGAAATGAGCGGAAGAGGCGGGAACACGTAAGGAAACATGAACCGACTCCACAGGATCACCAGTGCATCGCATGCCAGGGCCCTGGACCGTGCAACGAAGTCCTCGACCTTGTTGTTGAAGGCCATGAGATCCACATCCGGATGACCCCCACCTCTCGTAGATGTCCCAAAAGACCTGTGGGTGAAGAGCCCACTTGCCGGGATCGAGACGCTCCCAGCTGAGAAAGTCCGCAATCCAGTTGTCTACACCTGGAATGTGAACTGCCGATAGCGCCGGAACATGTTTCTCCGCCCAGCTGAAAATCAGCGCCATCTCCTCCATGAAACCTGGGCTCCAGGTGCCGCCCTGGTGACTGATGTATGCCACCGCCTTGGAGTTGTTGGACTGCAACCGCACCGGACAAACCCTGAGATGGTCGGCCCAGTGTTGCAGAGAGAGCCGAATCGCCCTCAACTCCAGAACATTGATTGGAAGGGAGCGCTCCTCGCGTGACCATACCCCCTGGACCGAGATATTTTCCAACACTCCCCCCCACCCCCTGGACCGAGATATTTTCCAACACTCCCCCCCAACCCCTGAGGCTTGTGTCCGTTGTTAACACCCTCCAACGGAGAGGGAGAAACGAACGCCTCGATGTCAACATTGGAGAGGCCATCCACCATCTGAAGGCCCGGCGCACTGGGGCAAGGAGACACATTGGCAGATCCAAGGAGTCACCAGGATGTCATCCATGTAAGTGATCGCCACAATCCTCCTGGCATGGAGCAGGGACATGACTGCCGCCAGAACCTTCGTAAAGACCCTGGGAGCCGTGGCCAGGCTAAACAGGAGGGCTACAAATTGGTAGTGAAATTAACCCTCTGCGAACCAGAGAAACCTCTGATGACTGATGCATATGGGCACGTGAAGATAAGAGTCCTTGATGTCTATCGAGAACAGGTACTCCTCCGGTTCCATGGACGCAATGACCGACCTCAGTGACTCCATCCGGAATCTGTGGACGCAAAGGAAACAGTTGAGCGCCTTGAGGTCTAGAATGGGATGGACCATCCCCTCTTTTTTGGGAACCACCCACAAAGAGATTGGAGCTGAAAACGGTCTTGCGCAGGAACCAAAACAATCACACCTTGCTGCAGCAGCGTGCGTATTGCCAGAAAAAAAGAATCTGCGGCTGTGGGAGCAGCTGGAGGAGACGACCGGAAAAAAACGGGATGGAGGGGAGGATTTGAAATCCCTCTGCAATGACCTCCCTCAGCCAGCCAAACATGCCGAAACACATGAAGCCGCCCGCCCACCCGAACGGAGGGCGCCGGGAGCCACCCATCATGTAGCAGAGCTCTAAGGATTAAAGGACTTGGATCCCTGTTGATGGGAATGCCAGGAAGGCCGCGGCTTAAAGGAAGGATTGCACTTCCGGCCCGCGGCCGACTTATCGGACACTCCCTTGTGCCTGGAAAAACTCTGAAAGGGACGAAAAATAGGCTTTCGCTTTATTGCCTTATTAGACCGCCCCCTGTTCTGAAGTAAATGGGTGCTCTTACCACCTGTAGCGTCCGAAGTGATCTCATCCAGGCGCTTACCAAAAAGTCTGCTGCTGGTAAATGGGAGGGCCGTCAGGGTCCGCTTTGAAGCATTTTCTGCCGCCCATCATGAGAGCCATAGGGTATGGCGAACAGCCACTAACAGGGCTGATGAGCTAGTCAAACCTGGCAGTGTCCAAAGATGCTTCACAAATACATGCACTGGCATGCGAGAGCTGCAGGGCCACATCTGCAAGTTCCTCCGAGGGGACTCCCAACTCAAGACCCTGATGTAAGTTATTTGCCCACTCCCCCATAGCCTTGCTCACCCATGTAGAGGCAAACACCGGCTGCAGTGCTGTGCCCACTGCTTCAAAGGCAGATTTTGCAAACGCTTCCAGCTTCTTATCATTGATATCAGAAAAAGAAGCCCCATCCGACATTGGCAAGGTAGTATGTTTAGCCAAGCGGGAAACTGGCCGGTCCACTATAGGTGGAGCCGACCATTTCTTAGTCAAATCCTCCAGAAAAGGATAAAGGACATTAAAGAGTTTTGGCAACATAAAACATCTATCTGGAAAATTCCACTCCTTGAAGAGAGAGGAATCAAACTCCTGGTGGTTGGGGAAACACTTGTGCGAGCGACGGAACCTTCTAAAGGAAAAACCCGAGCTGACAGATGACGGAGCGGGATCTTCAACCTGCAACGTCTCAATAACTGCCGTAATTAAATGGTCCACCATAGAGGATAGTTTGGGCGACTGACCCTCCGGTGAGACATCCTCATCTGACCCTCTCTCCTTGGAACATGCCTCTTCAGCTGAGGACATGTCGGAGTGAGACTTTCTAGCAGCAGGAGGAGAGGCCAAGGACACGGGAGACACAGAACCCCATTTGGGGGAGGAAGTTATGGCCCGTTTTGCGGGGCGCACACCATGGGCAAGAGCCCCATGATCCCCAGAGTCAGACCGGTCAGAGGACTGCCTTGCCGACAAACGCCCCAATATACCCACAATAGCTTTGTTGGTATTGGAGACATCCTGTACCACCCTAGACATGGAATGCACCCATTCCGGTTCTTCTGTAGGTTGGGCAGCGGGAAGCAATGGGTCCAGAGCCGAGCCGCAAAGCAGAGGGAGTCTGACAGATGAAAATTTTGTGCGACATGATGTGCAGGCAAAATTACGTACCAACGGGACCGCCTGCTTCGGGACCTGGGTTCAGACATAATGAAACCCCTGTCACTCCAATGAGGAAAATGGGAAGGTTAGGCCCTGCAAGAAGTGACAAACAACACTTACCCAGCCTGTGTCCCTCCAAACGCCAGTCAGACCCTCATTTCCTGCCAGGAGCTTTAAAAATCCTGAAGTGGGCAGAGCCCACTCTCGCACTGCTCTGCCGCTGACATGGGGGTGGGGGCGAACACAAGTTACACCCCCCAAAATGCTGCCGCTCCAGCGCCCGTCCATCATCCCAGGACACGCCCCTCGCTCTCAGGCCGCACAGCCCACGCCGGCATCCCCGGCCACCGCAGGGAAGCCTACAGTCGCAGGCCACACAGAAACCAGGGCCTCGGATAATAATGGACCTGGCTGCCCCAGCAGCAAGGCAACGTGCTGACATAGGAAACGGTGCTTCATCAGGACAACCCGCCCCTCCTCTCCCGGTGTGCTCCAGAGGACGCCGTCAGCCCGGGAAGCTGCAGCAAGAAAGCAGCCACCCCCTTGCTGCAGCAGCGTCCCAGGTATGTTAACCCTTAAAGCACTGGACTTGGTCCTAAGGGGGTTACTGGAGGGAGGGTGGAGGGGAGCACTGCTCCTACTCACCTGTCAGATGTCCTCTGCCCCCCTGACTCAGCCGGATCACCACCTTCGGTGTGCGGCCCCTTGGTGAGGGACGCTACACCAGAACAGAGGGGACTTTCGCTGGGGGCGGCCGTGGTGATGAGCTTGCTGGCTGGAGACAGAGATTTTTACCGGGACCTCTGGTCCTCCTTTTCTTCTAGAGAGTGGGAACGAGTAGGGGGTTTGGGTGACCTCCTGGTCTCCTGTCTCCTGGGTGGGAGTGCGGGCAGTTTTTACCCGGACTGCCTGAAGCTTCCCGTTAGAAAAAAAAAAAAAAAGAGAGACAAAATTAGTAAATCAGCAGCCCTGCAAGCAGGAAGGTCTGCCTCCAACAGACACTAAGCTAAAACGGATTAGCTTGGTCCCTGCAGGAAGGGATATAGCTGAAGAGGGAGGAGCTTACACTTTGTGTGCTTAGTGTCCGCCTCCTAGCGGCAACAGCTATACCCATGGTCAAGGCCTGTGTCCCCCAATGAGACGGATGAGAAAGAGAAAACAACAATGTGCTCTGTTTTTGTTAGGGATATGAGGATGTCCATTGAGGAGGACATGGATAAGCACCTGGTGTAGGTGGTTTAAAAAGACAGGTTCCACTGTCACACTCTCTCATTCTTGTCACTGGAAGTTCAACATGGCACCTCATGGCAAAGAAATCTCTGATGATCTGAAAAAAAAGAATTGTTGCTCTACATAAGTGTAGGCAATTAAGGTTGCCGGGTTTGTGAGAGGGGAGGCGGGGCATGGCCTATTTATGCCGACCTCTCCTGCTCACACTCGTCGGTTCGAGTGCTTCGGATCGACACGCGTGAATCGTCACCTCAGAGCGACGGGAGTTTGAGGCTCGTTAACGCACTGGGCTATTTTTCGTCGCGGCATAGGTAGGTCTCTGCAGATTGCTCGACCGACACTCTGGCTCACGCTGAGCATACTACGATTTCCTCAGGTCCGCCCGGCGCAGCTGCTGCCCTCATCCTCCTCCCCGTGTTTCATCTGCAGCGGTCCGGTCCATCCGGGCCGCACAACATGTGTAAATGGCATCTACCCCCTCACCTGCTCTCGCCCTGCAGTCGGCACACGCACACTCTGGCCGCCCTCACCGGCACCTCGTCGCTCCTCCAGCGCGCCATGTGTTTTGCAGCTCCCCATGCGTCGGGTCTGGTTCAGCTGGGTCCGACGTGATGGCGGGAGCGCTGGTTGGTGGCACACATATGATGATCGCCACCTACCGGCCACTGTTGGAATTGCACCTGTCTAGTGGTGCCTCATGTTGATTCAGTAGGATCTGATAATCCAGTTTAGGGTTGCTGGGGTGGTAGGGTGTTTGGGGGAGGTAGTTGTCCAGCAGGGAAAATAAATGAATTGACATATGTTAAAAATAAATAAAAACACAGCGTTTAGCCATACTTATACTTGGGTAGCAGGCTTCTGTTGGTGAGTGCAGCCTCCGTGTACTTAAGTAGTATCGGGGGTTGAGACGAGCCACTTAGCGTTGGCGTCAGTCTGTGCTTACACACGCGTGGTTCAGTGGGTTACTTTCGTCATGCAGCGTCGGCAGGGGTTGTGAGGAGCGCTATTAGGTTAGGGTAGGGGTGCCGCAGCAGTGATACGTTTGGTCACCTATTTGTTATTACTTGTTTAGGTTTTCAGTTCGGCCAGCTACTCTGCTGTGACACTGCCGGGGTAGGTTGCTGACATGGCCGCCAAGTGAGTTAGGAGCGATTCTCACGTATGGGCTCCCTTTTGTGCTTCTCGGGGTTGGCAGGGGTGGTTGAGGCCACCGTCCTGGGCATACGGGCATGCATCCCCTCAGATGAGTTTTCAATGAGGTATGCCTCCATCAATGAGGCTATTGAGGTAATACTTAAGTTTGGCAGAGGCGCCTGGTTGTCTAAGGCGGATATCACAGACACCTTCAAACTGCTCCCCATCCAGCCAGACCTGTGGCAGTGGCATGGCATCAAGTGGCAGGAACAGTATTACTTTGCCAATAAGCTGACCTTCGGGTCCAAATCGAGCCCGTGGCTCTTTGACCAGTTGGCGACCGCCTTGCATTGGGTATTGTCAGATGTCTTTCGGGTCAGTCATGTCACACATTACCTGGACGACTTCCTTCTTATTGAACCCCCGGCACAGCAGCCCCAGGACCTACAGCGTTTGCGTACAGGGTTTTCCGATCTGTGCGTGCCTATAGCTTCTCACAAGGTAGAAGGCAATCACATTCTTGGGAATTCGGCTGGACACAGTACGCATGCAAGCTAGTCTCCCACCTGATAAGCTAGATAGGGTTAGACAGGTTGTGCATAGGTGGGCGCGAGTGAGAGTGGCGATCAGAGCGGATCTTCAGTCCCTCTTAGGCATGCTCAACTTTGCCATGCGCATCATCCCCCAGGGTAGGTCCTTCATTTCGAGACTCCTAGGATTGCTCCCCCAGGCCCGCGCGCAGGACGACATGGTGACTCTCGGTCCGGAGGCCATGGCAGATCTCTCAATGTGGGATAGGTTTTTAACTCAGTGGAACGGAGTGTCACTCTTTGTTCTGGTGATCTCGGACCAGTCTCCTGTAGTCCACACTGATGCCTCGTCATCAGTCGGCTTCGCCACACTGCACGGCGATCATTGGTTTGCTAGTGCATGGCCAATAGAGGTCGCATCAATCCCGGGATTCTCCTCATGTTCCTCTTTGTTCGAGGTGTATCCTATTGTAGGGGCAGCGGTTGTATGGGGCGAGCAGTGGAAGAAACGGACGGTGCTGTTCCTGACTGACAACGCGGCAGTCGTGGACATCTTCATGAAAGGCAGGTCTAGTTCCACACAGATTATGTCGTTTGTCAGGAGGTTCGTTTTGTTTGTAGGCATATTAGTGGACAGCGTAATGTCGCAGCGGATGCTCTGTCCCGCCTTAATTTTCAACTTTTCTTTCAGGTTTGTCTGGGGGCAGATCGGTTGCCAACGCCAACTCCTCACCAGTCCCAGTTGCGGTTGGACTAGTCTCCCATCCCGCCGTAGCTAGGAGGCTGATGGCCAAGTCCCTGTCTACTAATACCCTGAGGGCTCACAAGACGGCTTGGCGCCTCTTCCTAAAATATAAGAACACCTACCCGGCCACAGAGCAGGGGCCTATCACTCACCTATTGGGGTTTGTCGGGTTTTGCCACTCTCAACTGAATCTGGCCTATAGCACTATTAAATTGTACCTGGCAGGTATTCAACACCATTGGTACATGCTGTGTCCGGACCGGCCGTCGCTCTTCTCAGCCCACCCTATCAGAGCAACATTGAAGGGTCTAAGGAAGATGTCCGTTAAGAAACGGCATACTCGTCAGCCGTTCACTGGTGATATGTTTAGGTCTGTGGCTGACAAATTACAGGATAAACCATTCGGGCCGCAGCTTAGTGCTCTACTAGAGACAGCCATGTACCTGGCCTTCTAGGGGTTCCTCAGGCCAGGCGAGCTTACGGGCGCCAACACGCCTGCTAAATTCCTGCGCGAGGATCAGCTCCGCCGGCACGGCTCCATATACGTTCTTACCTTGGCCTCGTCCAAGACGTCTCGGCCGGGGTAATCGGTAGAGATCAGGTACTTCCCCTCTGCCAATAGGTGGTGTCCGGTACGGGTGTTAGACGCATGGTTGCTTATGGTCGGGTCCGAGCCTGCAGATTCCCAGTTGCTCAAGCTAGGGGCTGCACCTTTGTCTACTGCATCTTTTCTCAGGTTCATCCGTATTTTGTTATCCGGTTCAGGTATTGATCCTCTGTCGATCACGGGGCACTCCTTCTGCATCGGCGCGGCGGCTGCTGCCTCCATGCATAAGGTGCGCGTACACATCATCAAACGGTTAGGACGCTGGAGTTCCTCCTGCTACATGCGTTACATCCCAGATCCCCAATGTGAGATGTCGCTGGCCTTTCGAAATTTGGTTTTGTAGTGCTGTGTTAAATAAAGTCTTTTCAATTTCTAAGTGTTGCATCTTTTGGCCCCTTTAGGCTACCCTTCGACAGCAGTTCCAGCATAACCCTGCTGCTCTTTAGGTAGGGGTGGGGTGAGTAGGGTTAGTTAGGGTAACATCTCACCATGAGCCGATCCGAGCACAAGTGTAGGCAATTAAAGGGTTTCTATCACTTCGTATGACATAATTAGCTCTCAGACACTAGCGATCCGCTAGTGTCTGCTCTGGCCAACCATCCTAATATAACAGCTTTTGGGGCAGCCGTTTTGCTAAAAAAATAACTTTTATAAATATGCTAATGAGCCTCTAGGTGCTATGTGGGCGTCATTAGCACCTAGAGGCTCCGTCTACCTTCATACACAGCCACCGCCCAGCGCGTCCCTCCAGCCCGCCCACGGGCTGCCCCAAAAGCTGTTATATTAGGATGGTTGGCCAGAGCAGACACTAGCGGATCGCTAGTGTCTGAGAGCTAATTATGTCATACGAAGTGATAGAAACCTTTTAAGGTTGCCGGGTTTGTGAGAGGGGAGGCGGGGCATGGCCTATTTATGCCGACCTCTCCTGCTCACACTTGTCGGTTCGAGCACTTCGGCCCTCCCAGGTACCCACCCTTCTTCTCAGGTACTCCTTATTGGTGTAGCCCCCTTTAGGCTACCCTTCGACAGCAGTTCCGGCATAACCCTGCTGCTCTTTAGGTAGGGGTGGGGTGAGTAGGGTTACTTAGGGTAACATCTCACCATGAGCCGATCCGAGCACAAAGATGGCCTAGGCTATAAAAAGATTGCCAACACCCTGAAACTGAGCTGCAGCACATTGGCCCAAGACCATACAGCGGTTTAAGAAGACAGGCTCCACTCAGAACAGGCCTCATCATGGTCGACCGAAGAAGCTGAGTGCACGTGCTCAGCTCCATATCCAGAGGTTGTCTTTTCAAAATAGACGTATGTCGTCATGGAGGAGTGGAAGAGGATTCAAGTGGCAACCTGTGAAGCTCTAGTGAACTCCATGCCCAAGAGAGTTAAGGCAGTGCAGGAAAATAAAGGTGGCCACACAAAATATTTACACTTTGGGCACAATTTGGCCATTCTCAATTAGGGGTGTACTCACGTTTGTTGCCAGCGGTTTAGACATTAGCGGCTGTGTGTTGAGTTATTTTGAGGGCACACCAAATTTACACCGTTATACAAGCTGTACACTGACTACTTTACATTGTATCAAAGTGTCAGATCTTCAGGGTTGTCCCATGAAAAGATAGAATAAAATATTTACAAAAATATGAGGGGTGGACTGACTTATGTGAGATACTGGAGGTACCAGCAGCAGATCTTGATGATTTGCTTGTCCAAATGCATTCAGCATGGCAGAACATTCCTCAGACAATCATTAGTAACCTCATTGGTAGGATGCCAAGGCGTGTAAGTGAATGTATTTATGCTCGTGGCTCTCATACTCAATACTGAATAAAGCGAGATGTTTTGCACATTTTGTTTCTGTTTTTTATCATTTGCAGATCATTAAAGGGGTTCTCCAAGATTTTCCTCAGCATAGGTCTTCAATATAAGATCAGCAGAGGTCGGTCCCTGCACCCCCACCAATCAGCTGTCTGAGGAAGCCTCAGTGCTCACCGGAGGTCCAGTTAATACAAAGCCTCCTCACAGCTTACCAAGCACAGCGCCATCTGTTGAATAGTGGCTGTGCTTGGCATTGCAGCTCAGACCCTTTCACTTGAATGGAACTAATCTGTGCCTAGGCCATATGACCGATGAACGCCACATTGCATGGCCAGGAAGAGGCCTAAGAGCGCGCAGAGCACTGTGTCCTCTCCATACATCTGACAGACAAGGCTGCCAGGAGTTGAATCTGCTGCCGATCTGATATTAATGACCTCTCCTGAGGATGGACTATATATATCATATACATACTGTATATCACCTATAACGCTGTCACATTTCCATCCATATTTAATCAGAATTTTAGCTGAATCGGTGACTATAACGCTGAAAAAACTGACAGACGACAGAACCTAAAAATGTAACATAAAATGGTATCATCCAGTGAAGGAGTAGAATCTGTGAGTCTTCTCTACTTTACTTAGTGGTCACTACTCACCTGGGCGGTTATCTGTAGGAATGTCCTCTGTACTCTGCTCATCACCCCTCACATATGTCTCTGTAGGATTAATATTGTTCAGATCTTCACCCGGATTCACAAGCTGTGAAATAAATATTGTAGAAGTCATCAGACTGTTGGAGAAGTCATGTAGAAGGTTTTATATGACCTGAAAAGATCAGTAATTAGAATGATGACTAGGGTTGAGTAAACCCGAACTGTAAAGTTCGGGTTCGTACTGAACTTTAGGATTTTTGGACCCCGGATCCGAACCCGAACTTTTCAGTAAAAGTTTGGGTTCGGTGTTCGGCGAGTTAATGGTGCTTTTTGAAAGGCTGCAGAGCAGCCAATTAACAAGCGTTTAACTTGTGTGCCCTTAGAAGCCATCACAGCCATGCCTACTAACGGCATGGCTGTGATTGGCCAATGCAGCATGTGACCCAGTCTCTATATAAGCTGGAGTCACGTAGCGCTGCACGTCACTCTGCTCTGATTAGTGTAGGGATAGGATGCTGCTGCTGTGAAGGAAAGAATAGGACAGAATCTTTAATCTGAAGTGCTTGTTAACTCAGCGATCTACCTAGATTTTGTTTTGTGGGTGCAGTGCACAATCTTTTTACCCTGCCCTGAGCCATTTTATGCAAGTTCTTTGCACCAGCACAGCATATGTGCATTTGTGACAGTCAAATAGAAGCTTGAAATACAGCAATAATTTTCTGGGTTTAAAAAAGCACCCCTTTTTGGCAATACCCTCCATCTGGGGCCTATGATGCATTTGTCAGTGTGCAATTTAAGCTACAAATGCAGCAATTTTCTGGGTTTTATAAAACACCCTTTTTGGGCAAAAGACAACATTTTACAGCCCTTGCTGCAAAGGTCAGTGTGAAATACAAGCGTTAGATATTCTGTTCTTAAAAAAAACACCCATTTTGGGCAATACCCTACATCTAGGGCCTATGCTGCATTTGTTAGTGTGACATACAAGCTAGAAATACTGCAATAATATTCTAGGTTTAAAAAAAATAATAATATATATTTTGGCCAAAATACTAAATTTGCGGCCTTGGCTGCATCTGTCAGTGCGAGATACAAGCTTGAAATATTTCAATAATTTTCTGGGTTTAAAAAAACACCCATTTGGGGCAAAATACTAAATTTGCAGCCTTTTCTGCATCTGTCAGTGTGAAATACACGCGTTAGATACTGGTGTTCTATTCTGTTATAAAAAAAAAAAACACCCATTTTGGGTAAGATCCCAAATTTGAGAAGAATGAGGAGAGCGTCGAATAAGGGACGTGGCCCCAGTCGTGGTGCTGCTGGTAGAGCTCCTGTTGCAGGGAGAGGACGTGGTCGATTTGTGCCAGTTACACGCACAAGTGAAACACCTTCTTCAGGTGCGAGTAGGCGACAGAACCTGCAGAATTATTTGGTCGGGCCTAATGCGGCTCTACGAATGGTGAGGCCAGAACAAGTACAGGCGATAGTAGATTGGGTTGCTGACAGTGCCTCCAGTTCCTTCACATTGTCTCCCACCCAGTCTCCTGCTGAAAGATCAGAGTTAGCACCTGCAGCCGATGTCCATCAGTCTTTCACCTCACCCCCTTGCAAATCATCCAAGCAGTCTGAGCCCCAAGTCATGCAGCAGTCTCTTCTGCTTTTTGATGACTCTGCTAGCAGGGTTTCCCAGGGCCATCCACATAGCCCTGCCCAAGAAGTGGAAGAGATTGAGTGCACCCATGCCCAACCACTTATGTTTCAAGATGAGTACATGGGAGGACCACCGCAACACGTCTCGGATGATGACGAAACACAGGTGCCAACTGCTGTGGCTTTCTGCAGTGTGCAGATGACCGACAAGGAGGGCAGGGGTGAAGACTGGGTGGAAGATGATGTAGAGGACGATGAGGTCCTCGACCCCACATGGAATCGAGGTCATGTGAGTGACCTGTGTAGTTCGGAGGAAGAGGCGGTGGTCGCACAGAGCCACCAATACAGCAGAAAAGGGAGCGCGGCCGCTCCCCTAGACAGTACGCCTGCTACTGCCCAACGCAGCAAGGGCCTGAGCACACAAAAGCCAGCTCCAAGGAGTTCCCTGGCGTGGCAGTTCTTCAGACAATGTGCTGACGACAAGACACGAGTGGTTTGCACGCTGTGCAATCAGAGCCTGAAGCGAGGCATAAACGTTCTCAACCTGACCACAACCTGCATGACCAGGCATCTAAGTGCAAAGCACGAGCTGCAGTGGAGTAGACACTGGCTCCTCCTGCTTCCTCTTCTGCTGCAGTCTCAGCCTCTTCATCCACCTCTGGAGTAACAGTGGCACCTGCCACCCCACAAACAGAGGATCTGCCAGCAACACCAACACCTGGGTCACCAAGCATCTCCACAATGTCCCACGGAAGCGTTCGCTATCCATCTCCCAAACACTGAAGCGAAAGAGGAAGTACCCACCTGCGATCCCTGGCCCTGAATGCCAGCATTTCAAAATTACTGGCCTTTGAAATGCTGTCATTCCGTCTGGTGGAGACGGAGAGTTTTAAAAGCCTTATGGCGGTGGCTGTCCCACAGTAAGTCGTGCTCAGCCGCCACTACTTTTCCAGGCAAGCCATCCCTTTCCTGCACAACCAAATGGGGGACAAAATCAGGTGTGCACTGCACAACGCCATCTGTGGTAAGGTCCACCTAACTACGGATACGTGGACCAGTAAGCACGGTCAGGGATGTTATATCTCCCTAACAGCACACTGGGTAAATGCTGTGGCGGCTGGGCCTGAGGCGGAAAGCAGTTTGGCGCATGTCCTTCCACCACCGAGGATTGAAGGGCGCTTCAGTTTGCCTCCTGTTGCTTCCTCCTCCTACTCCGCTTCCTCATCCGGTCAGCATAACACCTTCACCACTAGCACATCTAGGGGTAAACGACAGCAGGCAGTTTTAAAATGTATCTGTTTGGGGGACAAACCCCACACCGCGCAGGAGCTGTGGACAGGCCTTGAACAACAGACCGATGAGTGGCTGGTGCCAGTGATCCTCAAGCCCGGCCTGGTGGTGTGCAATAATGGGCAAAATCTCGTAGCAGCTCTGGGACTGGCCGGTTTGACGCACATCCCTTGCCTGGCGCAGACGTTCCTTAAAAATGACCCCGATATGTCAGAGCTGCTGCAGAAAGTGCGGGCCGTCTGTTCGCGCTTTCGGCGTTCTCACCCTGCTGTTGCTCGCCTGTCAGCGCTGCAGCGTAACTTCGGCCTTCCCGCTCACCACCTCATATGCGACGTGCCCACAAGGTGGAACTCCACCTTTCACATGCTGGACAGACTGTGCGAGCAGCAGCAGGCGATAGTGGAGTTTCAGCTGCAGCACGCACGGGTGAGTCACTCTGTGGAACAGCACCACTTCACCACCAATGACTGGGCCTCCATGCGAGACCTGTGTTCCTTGTTGCACTGTTTCGAGTACTCCACCAACATGGCCAGTGTCTATAACGCCGTTCTCAGTGTTACTATCCCACTACTATGCCTCCTTGAAAAAACGCTTCTGGCGATGATGGAAGAGGGTGTGGCACAGGAGGAGGAGGAAGAGGGATCATTTCCAAGGGTTTCTGGCCAGTCATTCACAAGTGGCTCAGAGGGTGGGTTCCTGCACCCACAAACCCAGGGTACACAATTGTCCAGCCAGGGCACAGTTCTGGAGGATAACGAGGTGGGGGATGAGGAGGAGGAGATGGAGGAGGAGGAACAGTGTTCACAGCAGGGTGGCAATGAAACCAGCTCATGGCCATCACTGGTTCGTGGCTGGGGATATACAGAGGACACAGACATACACCTTCCACAGAGGACAGCTTTTTGTTGCCTCTGGGCAGCCTGGCACACATGAGCGATTACATGCTGCAGTGTCCCCGCAACGACTGCCGAGTTGCGCACATTCTAACTTGTGCTGATTACTGGGTGGCCACCCTGCTGGATCCCCGTTACAAGGACAATGTCCCGTCCTTAATTCCCTCACTGGAGCGTGATCGTAAGATGTGCGAGTACAAGCGCACGCTGGTAGACGCGCTGCTGGTGGCATTCCCACCTGACAGCGGGGGCACAGTGGAAGCAGAAGGCGAAGGCAGAGGAGGTCGCCAACGCAGCTGGGGCACCACCAGCATCTCAGAAGGCAGGGTTAGCATGGCTGAAATGTGGAAAAGCTTTGTCAGCACGCCACATCAACCAGCACCACCAGCTGATATGGAATGTTTTAGCAGGAGGCAGCATTTCAGCAACATGGTGGAGCAGTATGTGTGCACACGCCTACACGAACTGAATGACGGGTCTGCCCCCTTCAACTTCTGGGTCTCCAAATTGGGCACATGGCCAGAGCTTGCCCTTTACGCCTTGGAGGTGCTGGCCTGCCCTGCAGCCAGTGTATTTTCTGAACGTATGTTTAGCACGGCAGGGGGCGTCATCACAGACAAGCGCAGCCGCCTGTCCACAGCCAATGTGGACAAGCTCACGTTCATTAAAATGAACCAGGCATGGATCCCACAGTACTTGTCCGTACCTTGTGCAGAATAGACATGTATACCGATCTTACCCAGCCATTGTTATACTACAGCGCAATTGCTCATTGTTGTATTTTGGATATTTACCACTCTTTTGGAGTGTACCCTAATAAAATAAAAATAAATTACAACCAAAAACCAGTGTTGGCTACCTCGTCCTCCTCCACCATCGCTTCCACCTACACCACTACGTCCACCGCCTCCTCAAACTCCTACTCCATATGGAACTCCACCTCATAAATCAATATAATTTTTTTTTTTTTTATTTGTACGTATTTGCTTTTATTTTATGTCATTTCACTAATTTGTCTGTTACATTTTCGGGTGAAATTCACCGATTTTTGGGTGTGATATACCCCTGCTCTACCTAGTAGACAGGTAAAAAAAAATCACTAATTTGTCTGTTACATTCTTGGGTGACATTTGACCATTTTTGCCGTGATTAAACCCCTGCTCTGCATAGGTGACAGGGAATTAAATTTCAAAAATTCTTCTTTAATTAACGCGCGCCACCTCCTTTAGTTGTAAGCTTTGGCTTCAATAATTTGTACCACATTTCCGCTCGATCACAATGAATTTCATCCATTGACCTCCCTTGGATGTAGTATCCCTTTCTCACGCTCCCTCTCCGGCCTGGAACCCTGATTCCCCGCCACCCGTGATCACCATGGTAGACACAGAAAAGAACATCGAAAGTTGATAGAGAAGATATCCAATTGGATCGTGAACATCACGGGGACGTGCAACATGGTGGGGCAGTATGTGTGCACACGCCTACACGTACTGACTGATGGGTCTGCCCCTTTCAACTTCTAGGTCTCTAAATTGGGCACATGGCCTGAGCTTGCCCTTTATGCCTTGGAGGTGCTGGCCTGCCCTGCAGCCAGTGTATTGTCTGAACGTTTGTTTAGCACGACTTATAGGGGGTTATCACAGGTTATATTTCCCAATGTTTTGGGGTGTACCCTAATAAATAAATAAAAACTGTGTAGGCTTCCTCCTCCTCCTCCTCCGCTTCCACCTACACCGCCACATCCACTGCCTCTTCAACCTCCTACTCTATATGGACCTCGTCCTCCTAGATCAAGATTATTATTTTTCATTTTTACGTATTTTATGTGATTTAAAGTCAGTTCCCTATCCACATTCGTTTGCAGAGCACTTGCCATGCCTTTAACCACATTTTGCTGCCATTTGCAGCCCTCTAGCCCTTTCCATGAAAATGTTACAGCCATTTTAGTGCTCCAAAGTTTGGGTCCCCATAGACTTCAATGGGGTTCGGGTCAAGATCGGGTACCGAACTTGAACTTTTTGACGTTCGGCCGAACCCGAACATCCAGGTGTCCGCTCAACTCTAATGATGACCAAAAATGACCGGACAGCAGGAGCTATCTGACCCAAATATCTGCAGGTCTCCTGTATAAATCTAATCTTATTGCTTTGTTATTCCAAGCAGTTTGCAATGCAGGGAGAGTAGCCCTTATATTCCATCCCTAACATTACATTGTATGTATATACCATTACATTGTTTGTGCACCTGTTGTCCTTGCTGGCCGCCCCAGGACTGTGAAACCAGTAAGCCAAAGTTCTTTCAGTCCATGGCTTGTTTACTTCCTCGGAATGGGCATAATCAACTGCTCTGCTGCAGCCAATGACTGGAAGCAGGTGACCATGCCTGTACCGGCGAGGAAGCAAACAACATTTACTGGAAGATGGACACACAGGAGCTGGCACACATAACCAGAGCTGAGGGTAGCAGGTACGTATGACTCTTTCCATAGTAGAGGACACATGTGTTATTCCTGAACAAACCCTTTAATACTGTCTTCCTGTTCTGTCTACCAGTTTTGGGATGACTGCAGGCATGAAGATACTGTATATAGTATAAGGGACAGGGGAGAAGACAGGAGAGCTGAGAACTGATTATCTATCACCACTAGATCATCCCGATTATCACTGTCTATAGTACAAGAAAAGGAGAGGCGAGAACTGATTATCTATCACCACTAGATCATCCCGATTATCTCTATCTATAGTACAAGGACAGGAGAGGTGAGAACTGATTATATCTCTTAACTAGATCATCCTGATTATCACTTTTTTTTATAGTATGTGGCTTAGCTAGAGTTCTAAGGGCCCCAGAAAAAACTTTGGATAGGGTTCCCCCTCCCTATAATAAGTTTGAATGGGTTGTAGTACCCAGTCACTGATCACTACACAAACCTGCACCCCTACGGTGTCCTAGTAGTTAAATGTCCCCTTATTGTGGACCCAGCAATAATAATGCTCTGGTTGTGTTACCAGTATTAAAAATACCTCTGACAGTGTCTTCAGTAATAGTAATGCCCCCCATACTTCCCCCAGTCCACAATCCCATCCTCTTTGTCCTCAATAATAATTTAGCACTTTTAATGAGCCAGGAAGAACTGTGGCCAACTACTACTACTCCTGGCAGGTACTGATACCGCTGCTACCACCCACATTCTAACTCGGGGAGGAGGAGGCATGGGTCTTTCGTTTTGTACTCTCCCATTTTCCAGACATGTTATTATGAGGCCTATAAATGAAAAGTCAGGGGTTCTGTACACAGATTATTAAACGGTACTAGCAAAATTGCAAGTGTGTTTTCTGTAATTTAAAGACAAAGGCACAATTATAGAGTAATTAAACTTTTCTTTCACTCAGATGGACTGTGTAAGGGCATAGTTATAACTGTTCTTTTTTAAAACCTCAAGTTGCTACATAGGCTTATTGCCAGCACAGCACCCAAATAGCATTCTGCTGCTATGCTGAGCAATTGCACATTATAGGAAGGGCCTCATATTCATGTTATCTTACTAATGTACTTCATGCCACCTGCTGTTTGTTCAAGGGTTTGTTTGTTCATGTTAACCTACTAATATACTTCATTCACTGGTTCCGTTCTCTTCCCTGCGTAAATTCTGCACAAAGATCATGTGGTCCAGTCCCTGAACTTGTCATCCACTGCCCGTACCAAATAGATTTAGTCTCCATCGCTAAGGACTCTGTAGACAAATTTTAAACTGGTGTCGGTGGCTCTACCGTGGAGCGCTCGTCCCCGCTATGGTCACATGTTTCCAGTTCCATGCGGTCACATGGTATAGATACAGTTGAAGCAGTCCAGGTATACCATGTGACCGCAGCGAGGACGAGCGCTCCACGGTAGAAGGGGTCTTGACAAAAACAGAGTGAGAGGATTGATAACCCAGAAAATAGTCCCTGTACAGGGTCACCCTTATCGAGATAAAACATAACTTTTACTATTTATGCTAAAAGGAAATACAAGTGTCATCCATTAACCCTTTCCTGACCAGCACCGTAATAGTACGGTGCTGGCCGTTTCTTTAAAGATGCCGCCCCGCTCCTGAGCGGAGCAGGTGCCATAGCCGCGGGTGGCCGTCTGTTTCTTATAGCAGACACCCGCGGCTAACATCCGCAACCGGCAGTAATGCCGATCGCAGATATTAAATCCCTCAGATGCCGTGGTCAATACTGACCACGGCATCTGAGCGCACTGGAAACCAAAAGCGCGCGCTTCCGGTGATGCTCCGGCTCCCCCGTGTGCGATCGGAGGAGACGGAGCTTGTGTGCAGCAGCCCCTGTGTTTGTGAATGAAAGGAGGCTGCTGCATAGCATTTCCTATGGAGCCCTTGCCTGTAATAGGGCTCCATAGGAAACTAGCAATTTTCTCATATACTCCAAAGCTAGTGTATTGGGGTCTATTAGAATAGCAATCTAATGATTGCAAATAAAAAGAAAAAATTATTCAAATCACCCCCCTTTTCCCAAAATAAAAATAAAAGAACTAAAAAAATTTAAGAAAAACATTATGGGTGTCACGATGTACGAAACCGCCCATAGTATAAAAATATATTCCCCATACGGCAAACAGCAAAACTTAAAAAAGCATCAAAATGGCTGATTCGCCGTTTTTGGTCGCTTCTTTTTCTACAAAAACATTTAATAAAAAGTGATCAAAAAGTCATACACAACCCAGAATGTTATCAATGAAAGGTTCAGATCGCTTTTCAAAAAATTAGCCCCCACCCAGTCGTACACATAATTAAAAAAAGTTATAGGGGTCAAAATATGGCGACGAAAAAAATATAACAGTTTCTTTCCCAATTTTTAATTATTTTATCAATATCAAAACGCAAGAAATATTATACATATAAAAAAGGTATCAACGGATTCGTACTGACCTGTAGAACAAAAGTAACCGGTCAGTTTTATTGTACATTGAACGTCTTAAAATAAAAAAAAACAATAAAAACTGTGGTGGAATTGCTTTACTTTTTTATTTTTATTTTACCCCATTTGGATTTTTTTCCCCATTTCCCACTACATCATATGCAATATTAAATGGTGGTGTTGGAAAGTACAACTTTTCCTGCAAAAAACAAGCCCTCATATGGCTATGTAAACAGACAAATAAAAAAAAGTTATGGCTCTGGGAAGGCAGGGAGCGCAAAACGAAAACGCAAAACCAAAAAAACCTCCGGGGTAGATAGGGTTCAAACTATGGGGGTCCTTCTGTCACTATTATGTAATGGTGTACAGATCACGTATATCACCTGATAGGATATTGGAGTGAGGTGTTGGCTCAAAGTGCACATGAAATTCTGGTGGGGGGGTTGATCCACAAGTATTTTAGGGTGAATCTATAGGTATCTAGGTTACCCAATATGTCCCAGGTCTAGTGGTCTCTGTGTGGTCTGGCTGCAGGATACCTACTGGATTCTCCCAAAATAGTGGAGGAGAACTCAATGTAGTGAATACTCGCTTTAGTGAGGAGTCATACATAGTGGAGAGTGTCCACTCCGGAGGTCTCCACTTACTCCTTTCCTACACCCCTAAGCCGGGGAAGGAGAGAGGGGAAGTAGGTACGTTCAGATCACACATACACACTGCTATCAGAACCTAGGTCTGGAGAGAGATCTCCTCCACTGTGGAGGGCAGTGTTATAGGGGGGGGTCTGCGGAGGACAGCGACATGGGGGGGTCTGCGGAGGACAGCGACAGAGGGGGGTCTGCGGAGGACAGCGACAGAGGGGGGTCTGCGGAGGACAGCGACATAGGGGGGTCTGCGGAGGACAGCGACATAGGGGGGTCTGCGGAGGACAGCGACATAGGGGGGTCTGCGGAGGACAGCGACATAGGGGGGTCTGCGGAGGACAGCGACATAGGGGGGTCTGCGGAGGACAGCGACATAGGGGGATCTGCGGGGGACAGCGACATAGGGGGGTCTGCGGAGGACAGCGACATAGGGGGGTCTGCGGAGGACAGCGACATAGGGGGGTCTGCGGAGGACAGCGACATAGGGGGGTCTGCGGAGGACAGCGACATAGGGGGGTCTGCGGAGGACAGCGACATAGGGGGGTCTGCGGAGGACAGCGACATAGGGGGGTCTGCGGAGGACAGCGACATAGGGGGGTCTGCGGAGGACAGCGACATAGGGGGGTCTGCGGAGGACAGCGACATAGGGGGGGTCTGCGGAGGACAGCGACATAGGGGGGGTCTGCGGAGGACAGCGACATAGGGGGGGTCTGCGGAGGACAGCGACATAGGGGGGTCTGCGGAGGACAGCGACATAGGGGGGTCTGCGGAGGACAGCGACATAGGGGGGTCTGCGGAGGACAGCGACATAGGGGGGTCTGCGGAGGACAGCGACATAGGGGGGTCTGCGGAGGACAGCGACATAGGGGGGTCTGTGGAGGACAGTGACATGGGGGGGTCTGCGGAGGACAGTGTTATGGGGGGGATCTGTGGAGGACAGTGACATGGGGGGGTCTGCGGAGGACAGTGTTATGGGGGGGGGGGGGATCTGTGGAGGACTCTGTTATGGGGGGATTTGACCCGATAACATTGGGCCCTAGTCATAGCAGCCATCACATATAAAGTGTATACAGCAGCCCCTAGCAGTGCTGCTTTGCTAAACGTATCTGTAAGCAGTACTCGCCAATCATTAATGAAATGTGCGGGGCCGGAGAGTGACTGGGTAAGTGATGTGCGCTGCAGGCCTGCCCGCTGCGTGCATGGCGAGTACTGCTTAGAGGTAAGTAATTACTGCTAGTTCAGCAAAGCAGCCCTGCTAGGGGCTGCTGTATACACTTTATATGCGATGGCTGCTCTTACCCCGATGTGCCGGCCATGTAATACTGCTGTATTCGCTTTATAAAGATGCGCGGCCATTTCCCCCCCACTTCTGGGGGGGGGGGGGGGGGGGAGTGTGTCTTATAAAGCAGAAAATACGGAATATGTGCTGATAAAAATAATCCTACATAGCTTTTCCATTAATCAACTTGTATCTAGATGTGCTAGAATGGACTCCGTGGTATGATCTTGGTACTGTCACCCTAGCAGGGCTCCAGACAAAAAATAAATATCAAGGAGCCATTGGCTCCTAACCTGAAAAATTTAGGAGCCAAATTTAAATTTTTTATCGCCAAATTTTAAATACATATAATTACGGTATAGTAAAAAAAACAAAACACATATCTTACCTAGGGTTGTCACGATACCAAAATTTGACTCAATTTCAATACCATAAAAAAGTATTGCGATACTCGATACCACGTGAAAAAAATAAAACACCAAAAAAGCCGCGTGCGTTCCAGATTTTATGGAACGTCTGGACCAAATTTTTTTGTAGTCTAACCTAATTTTTGTCGGGACAAGGCGACAAAAAAAATTGCAAATTGCACGTATTTTATATTTTTTTTTCTGTTACCGTGTTCACCGCATAGGAGATATTTTAAAATATTTTAATAGTTCGCACTTTTTTGGGCGTGGCGATATAAAATATATAAACAATAAAAAAAATTACATATGCAAAATTGGGCAAGGGGGTGATTTAAATTTAATATTTTGGTGTTTGTTTGTTTTTTACTTTTTATTTAGTAACTATTTCCCCCTTAGGGGCTAGAACCTGGGAACTTTCATCCCTTGTCCTATTCACCCTGATAGAGATCTATTATGGTGAATAGGACTTCACACTCTCCCTGCTGTCCTGTGCTTTGTGCACACAGCAGCAGGGAGCCGACTATAGCAGCCAGGGCTTCAATAGCGTCCTGGCTGCCATGGTAACCGATCGAAGCCCCATGCTTACACTGCTGGGGCTCCGCTCGGAACTGCCACTAATGATAATACTTGGGGGATGGGGGGTTGGGGGCACACTGCACCACCAATGATTCTACTTTATAATACTGGGGTTGGGGGGAGGGGGGGGGTTCGGTGCCATGTTCTTCTCAACAGCACAGGGGAGAAGGAGGCAGTCCCTCCCCCCTGTGCCGCTGCCACCAATGGGCTGATAGCAGGGAGGAGGAGGGGAGGGGCTGTGGCCACTGCACCACCAATGAATATAGTTTATGCTTAATACAAACGCAGGCTGCGCTGCGGGTGCTGGCCATATCCCATACCCGGCACCCAGCCTCTATGACTGTGCGCTGCGATCCGCCGCTATTAACCCCTCAGGTGCGGCACTGCGTTTGTATTAAGCATAAACTATATTCATTGGTGGTGCAGTGGCCACAGCCCCTCCCCTCTTCCTCCCTGCTATCAGCCCATTGGTGGCAGCGGCACAGGGGAGAGGGACTGCCTCCTTCTCCCCTGTGCTGTTGAGAAGAACATGGCACGCCCTGACAGCAGCACGTCCCATGTCAGTTCCTCGTGTGTGAGAGGCTTGTCGCCATTTAGCAATGCTAAGTCGCATTGGCGACCATTTTGGTCGCCATCTGGAGCCCTGCCTAGACTACAAAACCCCTGAAGATAATGATGCATTTATCTCCTGATGTTCATGTTCAAGCTGACAATCCGGGCACAACTATGATTGACCATTTGTATTATTCAATGGTCCCGGCCGAGGACCTCTCAGAAAACTGCTGTGCCACTCTTGTGCAGCCACAAAAGATCTGCAGCAGTTCACAGAGGAGGACATCTTAAAAGTCTCCATAGGCAGAAAATTGTGAGAAGAACCAGACAACATGTAATGTCTATGGTCAGCTGTAATCCTGCCATCTCCATCTTTCTCATTATACAAGGATAAAACATATAATACTGGTGGATAAAACAAGACTGAAGACAAGATCTTCACAGCCTTCTACAGATCATAGGGGACATTTCATGAGACCTTATCTCCATCTACCTGATCATCCTGCTTGACATTGACATTGTAATGCTCTTCTGAACCATCATGTGGAAGAAGAGGACTGGGACATCTCTCTGGTGTTCTTCTCTCTTCCTTTACTGTAGGAAACACATCCAGTGACTGAATTCATTCCTTACATACAGATAATGAGAGGACGTGTGTATTTAGTCATGTCTATTACCTGGTGATGTGAGGGGCCGGTGATCCTCCATCATGACGTCCTTGTACAGATCTTTGTGTCCTTCTAAATACTCCCACTCCTCGATGGAGAAATAGATGGTGACATCCTGACACCTTATAGGAACCTGACAACACAATGATACAGTCATCACCCAGATCCCTTCATAGCGTTCCTGTATAATGTCCCAGCATTCCCAGCAGTGTCACCTCTCCAGTCAGCAGCTCCATCATCCTATTGGTAAATTCTAGGATCTTCTCTCTATTGATTTCCTCCTGTTTTAGGAGGTGAGGTGGAGGCCCCGTGATTGGGCTCAGGGTTCTTCCCTGTCCTTCAGACACAGGGTCCTGACAGCGCTCACTAGAGGTCTTCTTCACTACGGTGTAGGCCTGGTTATGGAAAGACACAGTAAAAATTATTACTTCATACATTTCCAGAGTCCCTCACCTCTCCAGTGATGTCCATCTGTTAGTAACATAGATGAGATGATGTAATGTGACATCATCAGAATCTCTCACCTCTCCAGTAAGCCGGAAGAGGATCTCTAGGGTGAGATTTATTATACTCTCCGCCATCTTGTCCCTGTCCCTGTCCATCCTTGACGGGTCAATCAGGAGATTGATGTCATATAGAAGATCTCCACTGAGAGGATCCTATATTGTAGGAACCTGAATGGAATAAAGATGAGACGATGGAAAATCCTTTAAAATCCCATCTAAAATAAAATTCCTGGAGATAATAAGAGGAGACATCGGAGGAGATAATAAAGTGTAGATTTTGTGTTCTCTCTTTTTATAGTGATCAAAACATGTGTGAGGTCAAGGCAGTTTCATGGTATGTCACACCTTCACATGACCCTACAGCCAAAAGAAGACGTCATCAGTGATGCCACAGCACATGACCACCATAGACCATCCTAGGCCTCAATGGTCAGGTCACATACATATGGCCATCAGAGCTCCAACCAATATTGTCGCTGCAGTGATGTAAACAGACTGAAGGAGAACACAGGAGCCTCAGTGCTGGGGCTGTGGAGGATTCTACAAGTCCTGTGTTATCCGGGTAATTGTAAAATGCTGCAGAATATGTTAGCGATACATAAAGATTATTATTACTATATAGACAGACATTGGGTTGGCAGATTTGGTTTTTGGCAGCTCCTCATGACCACACAGATGTTATAAGTTTAAAAGATTTATTATATTTATTATAACAAGCGACATGACGAAATACAGCGGTCATTAAAGGGTTTCTCCGGCATGTACTCAGGATAGGTCTTCAATAAGAGATCAATATAAGGGTCCAACTCCCAACACCCCTGAAAAATCAGCAGGTGGCGCTTATACCGATACATGTATATGTGGTTACACAAAATTTTTAATTACATGCTAATATGAAAGTATTCAGATCCAGGAGCTGGTTTGAAAAATTGTACAATGTTTCCAATAAAGTTTGTATAATTTCTGTGCTTCTTTTTTGGGCCTCCCTAATGTATTTTGCAGACATATGATTCCCTGTTTTAGCTGCACAGCTAGATGCATTTCATTCAGAAGCAGGGAATGTATCACTTCTGTGAAATCTGCCATCACTGTATTGCTGTGATGTCCATTTCCTTACTTCACACTATGGCCTCTTTCACACGGGCGTTGCGAGAAAATGTGCGGGTGCGTTGCGGGAACACCAGCGATTTTTACCCAAACCCGAACTTCTTCACAGAAGTTCAGGTTTGGGTTAGGTGTTGTGTAGATGTTATTATTTTCCCTTATAACATGGTTATAAGGGAAAATAATAGAATTCTGAATACAGAATGCTTAGTAGGTGATCAATTGAGGGTTAAAAAAAAATAATAATAATTAACTCACCTTCTCCTCTTGTTCGCGTAGTTCCCGGTCTCTTCTTTAATGATGAGCTGTGGGCTAAAGGACCTTTGGTGATGTCAGATCACATGCTCCAATCACATGGTCCATCACCACCACAATGGACCATGTGATTGGAGCATGTGATCTGACGTCACCACAGGTCCTAGCCGGTAGTTCATCATTAAAGAAGTAAAGAAGAGACCGGGAACTACGCGAACAAGAGGAGAAGGTGAGTTAATTTTTTTACTTTTTTTTAACCCTCAATTGATCACTTACTATGCATTCTGTATTCAGAATGCTATTATTTTCCCTTATAACCATGTTATAAGGGAAAATACTACAGTGAATAGACTGTCACCTAGCAACCATGCGTGAAAATCGCACCGCATCCGCACTTGCTTGCGGATGCTTGTGATTTTCACGCAAACCCATTCACTTCTATGGGGCCTGCGTTGCGTGAAAAACACACAATATAGAGCATGCTGCGATTTTCACGCAATGCACAAGTGATGCGTGAAAATCACCGCTCATCTGAACAGCCCCATAGAAATGAATGGGTCCAGATTCAGTGCGGGTGCAATGCGTTCACCTCACGCATCGCATCCGCGCGGAATACTCGCCCGTGTGAAAGGGGCCAATGTTTGTTTTTAGCTTCGGACCTCACAAAAAAGAAAAGGAGGAGTAAATCATACTTAAAAAAAAGGCAGGGGCAGGGGTGTTGGTAGGTTAAAACATTCGGAGCCTGGGCCCCAGATGTTTTGCCTCAGGTTCCGAATGTACTGCCTGCCAGATAGATACAACTGTATTGCTGTCCTCAGTACAATTGAATCTAATGCATTGGAAGAGCTGAAGGAGATGTTGATGACATCACAGTCCATGTGATCAGTGCTGAAGGCAGTGGTTGAGGACCTGCGATAATGTCACCATCATGTGACCAGTACAGGAGAGGATAGTGAGCTGCAGTGAAGAGTAGTCCTGGGGAAGAAGCTGTGGCGAGGTCTGCTACATGAGGAGAGGTAAGTGAAGGGAAGGATTCGGTGTGAGAGCCAGAGGAATGCTGGGGGTTGTGGTTATTTAACTGGGACTGTATGTTAGGGCTGAACAGAGGGATGTTATTTACGTGAGAATTTATGTTGGAAAGGGGTGGAGTGATGCTATTTACATGGGACCGAATGTTGAGGGGCTTATGTTGTTTACATGAGATTGCATGTTGGAGGCGGCTGGGGAGGGAGTGATGTTATTTACATGGGACTGTATATTGAAGGGGCTGAGGAATTATAATTTTTGAGGAGACTAAAGGGAGGAATATAACTACAGAGGGCATTATAACAGTAGGGGCAGTATAAATACTGGGGGCACTTCAGGGAGAGCATTATAACAGTAGGGGGCAGAATAAATACTGGGCGCAGTTCAGGGAGAGCATTATAACAGTAGGGGGCAGAATAAATACTGGGGGCAGTTCAGGGAGAGCATTATAACAGTAGGGGGCAGAATAAATACTGGGGGCACTTCAGGGAGAGCATTATAACAGTAGGGGGCAGAATAAATACTGGGGGCACTTCAGGGAGAGCATTATAACAGTAGGGGGCAGAATAAATACTGGGCGCAGTTCAGGGAGAGCATTATAACAGTAGGGGGCAGAATAAATACTGGGGGCACTTCAGGAAGAGCATTATTAACAGTAGGGGGCAGAATAAATACTGGGGGAACTTCAGGGAGAGCATTATAACAGTAGGGGGCAGAATAAATACTGGGGGCACTTCAGGGAGAGCATTATAACAGTAGGGGGCAGAATAAATACTGGGGGCACTTCAGGGAGAGCATTATAACAGTAGGGGGCAGAATAAATACTGGAGCAGTTCAGGGAGAGCATTATAACAGTAGGGGCAGTATAAAAACTTGGGACATTTCATGGAGAGCATTATAACAGTAGGGGGCAGAATAAATACTGGGGGCACTTCAGGGAAAGCATTATAACAGTTAGGGGGCACTATAAATACTGGGGGCACTTCAAGGAGAGCATTATAACAGTAGGGGGCAGAATAAATACTGGGCGCAGTTCAGGGAGAGCATTATAACAGTAGGGGGCAGAATAAATACTGGGGGCAGTTCAGGGAGAGCATTATAACAGTAGGGGGCAGAATAAATACTGGGGGCACTTCAGGGAGAGCATTATAACAGTAGGGGGCAGAATAAATACTGGGGGCACTTCAGGGAGAGCATTATAACAGTAGGGGGCAGAATAAATACTGGGCGCAGTTCAGGGAGAGCATTATAACAGTAGGGGGCAGAATAAATACTGGGGGAACTTCAGGAAGAGCATTATAACAGTAGGGGGCAGAATAAATACTGGGGGAACTTCAGGGAGAGCATTATAACAGTAGGGGGCAGAATAAATACTGGGGGCACTTCAGGGAGAGCATTATAACAGTAGGGGGCAGAATAAATACTGGGGGCACTTCAGGAAGAGCATTATAACAGTAGGGGGCAGAATAAATACTGGGGGTACTTCAGGGAGAGCATTATAACAGTAGGGGGCAGAATAAATACTGGGGGCACTTCAGGGAGAGCATTATAACAGTAGGGGGCAGAATAAATACTGGGCGCAGTTCAGGGAGAGCATTATAACAGTAGGGGGCAGAATAAATACTGGGCGCAGTTCAGGGAGAGCATTATAACAGTAGGGGGCAGAATAAATACTGGGGGTACTTCAGGGAGAGCATTATAACAGTAGGGGGCAGAATAAATACTGGGGGCACTTCAGGGAGAGCATTATAACAGTAGGGGGCAGAATAAATACTGGGGGCACTTCAGGGAGAGCATTATAACAGTAGGGGGCAGAATAAATACTGGGGGCACTTCAGGGAGAGCATTATAACAGTAGGGGGCAGAATAAATACTGGGAGCACTTCAGGGAGAGCATTATAACAGTAGGGGGCACTATAAATACTGGGGGAACTTCAGGAAGAGCATTATAACAGTAGGGGGCAGAATAAATACTGGGGGCACTTCAGGGAGAGCATTATAACAGTAGGGGGCAGAATAAATACTGGGGCACTTCAGGAAGAGCATTATAACAGTAGGGGGCAGAATAAATACTGGGGGCACTTCAGGGAGAGCATTATAACAGTAGGGGGCAGAATAAATACTGGGGCACTTCAGGAAGAGCATTATAACAGTAGGGGGCAGAATAAATACTGGGGCACTTCAGGAAGAGCATTATAACTGTTGGGGGCAGAATAAATACTGGGGGCACTTCAGGGAGAGCATTATAACAGTAGGGGGCAGAATAAATACTGGGGGCACTTCAGGGAGAGCATTATAACAGTAGGGGGCAGAATAAATACTGGGGGCACTTCAGGGAGAGCATTATAACAGTAGGGGGCAGAATAAATACTGGGAGCACTTCAGGGAGAGCATTATAACAGTAGGGGGCACTATAAATACTGGGGGAACTTCAGGAAGAGCATTATAACAGTAGGGGGCAGAATAAATACTGGGGGCACTTCAGGGAGAGCATTATAACAGTAGGGGGCAGAATAAATACTGGGGGTACTTCAGGGAGAGCATTATAACAGTAGGGGGCAGAATAAATACTGGGGGTACTTCAGGGAGAGCATTATAACAGTAGGGGGCAGAATAAATACTGGGGGCACTTCAGGGAGAGCATTATAACAGTAGGGGGCAGAATAAATACTGGGGCACTTCAGGAAGAGCATTATAACAGTAGGGGGCAGAATAAATACTGGGGCACTTCAGGAAGAGCATTATAACTGTTGGGGGCAGAATAAATACTAGGGGCACTTCAGGAAGAGCATTATAACAGTAGGGGGCAGAATAAATACTGGGGGCACTTCAGGGAGAGCATTATAACAGTAGGGGGCACTATAAATACTGGGGGAACTTCAGGAAGAGCATTATAACAGTAGGGGGCAGAATAAATACTGGGGGCACTTCAGGAAGAGCATTATAACAGTAGGGGCAGTATAATACTGGGGGCACTTCAGGGAGAGCATTATAACAGTAGGGGGCAGAATAAATACTGGGAGCACTTCAGGGAGAGCATTATAACAGTAGGGGGCACTATAAATACTGGGGGCACTTCAGGAAGAGCATTATAACAGTAGGGGGCAGAATAAATACTGGGGGCACTTCAGGGAGAGCATTATAACAGTAGGGGGCAGAATAAATACTGGGGGCACTTCAGGAAGAGCATTATAACAGTAGGGGGCAGAATAAATACTGGGGGCACTTCAGGGAGAGCATTATAACAGTAGGGGGCAGAATAAATACTGGGGGCACTTCAGGGAGAGCATTATAACAGTAGGGGGCAGAATAAATACTGGGGGCACTTCAGGGAGAGCATTATAACAGTAGGGGCAGTATAATACTGGGGGCACTTCAGGGAGAGCATTATAACAGTAGGGGGCAGAATAAATACTGGGAGCACTTCAGGGAGAGCATTATAACAGTAGGGGGCACTATAAATACTGGGGGCACTTCAGGAAGAGCATTATAACAGTAGGGGGCAGAATAAATACTGGGGGCACTTCAGGGAGAGCATTATAACAGTAGGGGGCAGAATAAATACTGGGGGCACTTCAGGAAGAGCATTATAACAGTAGGGGGCAGAATAAATACTGGGGGCACTTCAGGGAGAGCATTATAACAGTAGGGGGCAGAATAAATACTGGGGGCACTTCAGGGAGAGCATTATAACAGTAGGGGGCAGAATAAATACTGGGGGCACTTCAGGAAGAGCATTATAACAGTAGGGGGCACTATAAATACTGGGGGCACTTCAGGAAGAGCATTATAACAGTAGGGGGCAGAATAAATACTGGGGGCACTTCAGGGAGAGCATTATAACAGTAGGGGGCAGAATAAATACTGGGGGCACTTCAGGAAGAGCATTATAACAGTAGGGGGCAGAATAAATACTGGGGGCACTTCAGGGAGAGCATTATAACTGTTGGGGGCAGAATAAATACTGGGGGCACTTCAGGAAGAGCATATATACAAATCCAGATCACTGTATCCACAGTCCCTCGTGCACGGAACGAACCAGGTAAGTCCTCCAAACATCAATGGTAGAAAAGGTTCCAGCACTTGAATATAGTTCCGTTGCTTTGTCTTATTTTCAGTAACAAACATACAGGTGTGGACACATCCTTAGACTCTCGTCACAATTTATACGTTTCGAGCTGTAGCGTTCTTAGTCGTAACCGTATGGACTGCCGAACCTTCGGGCTTAAGTAGATCTCCTCCCCCAACAACTCAATACTCCGTCATGTGCTACACCTGTAATCTACATTCAACAATGTAGTGACACCAAGCGTAAAAGTACATTTCAGGACTATGGTTAAGTCTAATCGTAAAGTAGATCGTAGATTAATGTCACGGTATCACATACTTTTACCTGAAAACCACCGCATGGTGTGAATGAG
Organism: Bufo bufo; assembly: GCF_905171765.1. Taxonomy (NCBI): domain Eukaryota; kingdom Metazoa; phylum Chordata; class Amphibia; order Anura; family Bufonidae; genus Bufo; species Bufo bufo. The sequence goes on from NC_053394.1 coordinate 408,527,570, forward strand.
ATAAAAATGAAGAAAAACCTAAATTAGCAACGAACACTCAGTGAGACCTAATAATGGCAATTAATCGCTAGTAGCATAGATCATGATTTATAGTAATGTCAGTAAAAAATACATCAAGTTCCGACCGGAGGGATGTCTCGTGTTCAGTCTGAACATCCAATATGCTTCCCTCTGCAGAATCATCTTCTTTATATTACTACCTCTACCTACTTTCTCTATCGCAAAGGTACAAAAACGAGTCAGACTGCGATTATGTTCCATTATTGGTGATATAACTGACCCGCTGCGCGAGCCGGTCTGAAAATAAGTGCGGTCAGCGGGAGCAGGCAGTTCCGAGAACAGCCACCGGGGGCCTTCATCGGGCTGTTCTCGGAACTGCCTGCTCCCGGTGACCTCATTTGTTTTCAGATCGGCTCACGGCACATGGACAGGTAAGGGCTTACCCTGTGCCTCGCCGGACCGGTGAAAAAAGATGGCAGCCCGCATATGCTCGTGGGCGAACAATGCGAACTGGCCATCACTGTTGACGGCTGTAGGTGAGGACCAGTGTAGGTTTAAACAATAGTTCTGCTCTAGACTTATTTTCTACTATATTCAAAGCTCTAGATAACATCCAATCTGGATATCCTCTTTTTGTCAAACTGACTGGCATTCACTAGAATAAGCAGTGTCTGCACTACAATTTCTACGGGCTCGAACAAATTCCCCCACCTGAATGGCCTTCAGGGTGTGGACAGGATGGTGACTATTGGCCTTCAACCCCTTTCGGAGGATGCGGGGCGGTGCTGGGCTCCTTCACAGTGGGCGTTAGTAACAGCCCCTCGGGCTCCCTACTTGGCTCATTTACATATATATCAAATCGGTTTTTTGCCTAAATAAAAGCACTCAGAGCTATGGGGAATGTATACTGCGGATGTGCTAGCGGCGATCTAGCAGCGCATGTCCGCAGCTCTATAGGCAAATTCCAGGTGACAGAATCCCTTTAACGCCCAGCGCCGTACATGTACGGCACAAGGTCCGCGGGGCTCTGGGGAAGGATCGGGGGGGGGGGGGGGGAATCGCGGAACCATGCCTGCTCTTACCGGCAGGCAGCCATGGTGCAGCACCGCCCCCTGCAGCTCCCTGCGATGCGATTGGCCGGTCACATTGCAGTGCAGGAAGCTGTCATTGGCATCGGGGCGGGAGAGGGTCAGAGGGAGGTGGCAGGTGCTGAACTGGTCAGCACCGGTCACCTCCGAGGTGAGGCAGGGGGACACCAGTGTTTCGGGGTCCCCTGCCAGCGCTGCCATTGTCTGGAACAACGCTCCAGCTAATGGCAGTGCTATTCCCTGCAGGCAGCCATTCTAGCTGGTGACTGCATGCAGAGAGGTTCTGTGCCTTTCTGTTCTGCTTGTGGCTTGCTGGGACTTGTGGTGCACACCACAGCGATTTAACCCCTTTCCTGCTGAAAAGAAGAAAGAAGAACATCTGGAATAGCTGCTACTGTTCCAGATCCCTAAACCACCCTCCGTCCCTGTCCTTTCCCCCGTTCCTGTCCTTTGTGTGAAATAAGACCTGCAGTTAGTTAGAGATATATATACATTTCAGTTAGTGTCAGTTTAGATTTTTGCATAAACGCACCATCTGCGTGCGTGCATTTTACAACCACTGAGCACCGATCAGTGGTGTCCGTTACTGATCGATTCTGCTGAGTTTGCACGGAAAGTTTTTCTTTTTTGCAGAAAATAATAATTTTTTTTACAACTTTTTTTTACAACTCCCAGGCTATGAGCGGTGCGCTACGATTGGCCAGGTGGAGCCGCGGACCTCTGCGGCAGGTGGAGCCGCGGACCTCTGCGGCAGGTGGAGCCGCGGACCTCTGCGGCAGGTGGAGCCGCGGACCTCTGCGGCAGGTGGAGCCGCGGATCTCTGCGGCAGGTGGAGCCGCGGGTCTGTCCGGCAGGTGGAGCCGCGGATCTAGTTTCACAGTAGCGTTTCCTGTCTCCGGCTGTTCTCCTGTCGGACAGGTCCAGATCTGACACTGCCAGAAGCTGCCAGACACCCACCAGCCCCATTCACTATAATGGGGAGCGGCAGAGATCAGGACACAACCCGGAAAACATGCAGAGTAGCGGCCGCATGAAAACCGCTGATCCCAATGGGATTTGTCCGGCCACTTCTCTACATATTTGTCAGGGTGCAGCTGGATCACCTCCGCCGGTTCCACTGCCTCCCAACCGTCCCGGATTTCAGTGGCTGTCCCTCTGTCCCGGTTTGGGGGGGTTGGGCGGTTGTTAGCCTCGACTCTGCCTCCTTCACAGACCAGAGCAGCCGATGTACTGCTGCTGGGAAGAAGGCAAGTATGTGATGTTTATTTTTTTACATTCTGTTAGGGGCACAATGTGGGCACATTGCTGGGGGGGGGGGGGGCACATAACTGGGCATAAATACTGTGGCATGAAGGGGGAATAATTACTATGTGGGGGCATTAGGGGGACTGGTTGGGATTCGGAGTACAGGTATGTTTTGGGCGGAGTTAGAGGCGTGGCCTAGTCCACACAATCTGTCCTTCTTTGTTCGTTTACACAGTTGGGAGGTTTGGGGACGTATAAAGGTCCTGAAGGCTGCTCCGTGCTGCATCTCTATAACGCAGGTCTGAAACAGGCCTTCCAGGTGTGGAGCTGGTGAGTGTTCCTCTTACCTGGGCGGGGCGTGTCCTCCTCTGACAATCCTTCACCATGGAGCATCAGGTGTTTTATTTCTACCACCATGTGCAGAAGTCAGGCTCCAGGCTGTGCTGCACGAGGAAGTAAAGGACCTGTGATGATGTCATGACCATGTGATCACGTGTGGGAGGAGTCAGGCTCCAGGATGTGCTGCAGGAGAAAGTAAAGGACCTGTGATGATGTCATGACCATGTGATCACGTGTGGGAGGAGTCAGGCTCCAGGCTGTGCTGCAGGAGGAAGTAAAGGACCTGTGATGATGTCATGACCATGTGATCACGTGTGGGAGGAGTCAGGCTCTAGGCTGTGCTGCAGGAGGAAGTAAAGGACCTGTGATGATGTCATGACCATGTGAAAATGTGTGGGAGGAGTCAGGCTCCAGGATGTGCTGCAGAAGGAAGTAAAGGACCTGGGATGATGTCATGACCATGTGTGGGAGGAGTCATCTCAAGGCTGTGCGGCAGGAGGAAGAAAGGACCTGTGATGATGTCATGAGATGTGATCATGTGTGGGAGGAGTCAAGCTCCAAGCTGTGCTGCAAGAGGAAGTAAAGGACCTGTCATGACCATGTGTAGGAGGAGTCATAGAAATCACATGACCAGGTTTATCTGCTCTGTGTATGCAGGGCTCTGCTGTGCTGTTTGTAATTCCAGTGTGTATGTAGCAGTGCTGTAGAGCTCTAATGTTTATATGGCTGAGCTGTATTCGTGTAATGTTTATGTAGTTCAGCAATATGCGTAGAATCTTTATGTAGTTGAGCTGTATTGTGTAATGGCTGTATAGCTGAGCTGTATGTGTGTGATGTGTAAGTAGTTGGGCAGGGCTGTATTGTGTAATGGCTGTATAGCTGAGCTGTATGTGTGTGAGGTGTAAGTAGTTGGGCAGGGCTGTATTGTGTAATGACTGTATAGCTGAGCTGTGTGTGTGTGTGATGTGTAAGTAGTTGGGCAGGGCTGTATTGTGTAATGGCTGTATAGCTGAGCTGTATGTGTGTGATGTGTAAGTAGTTGGGCAGAGCTGTATTGTGTAATGGCTGTATAGCTGAGCTGTATGTGTGTGATGTGTAAGTAGTTGGGCAGGGCTGTATTGTGTAATGACTGTATAGCTGAGCTGTATGTGTGTGATGTGTAAGTAGTTGGGCAGGGCTGTATTGTGTAATGGCTGTATAGCTGAGCTGTATGTGTGTGATGTGTAAGTAGTTGGGCTGTATTGTGTAATGGCTGTATAGCTGAGCTGTATGTGTGTGATGTAAGTAGTTGGGCAGGGCTGTATTGTGTAATGGCTGTATAGCTGAGCTGTGTGTGTGTGATGTGTAAGTAGTTGGGCAGGGCTGTATTGTGTAATGGCTGTATAGCTGAGCTGTATGTGTGTGATGTGTAAGTAGTTGGGCAGGGCTGTATTGTGTAATGGCTGTATAGCTGAGCTGTATGTGTGTGATGTGTAAGTAGTTGGGCAGGGCTGTATTGTGTAATGGCTGTATAGCTGAGCTGTATGTGTGTGATGTGTAAGTAGTTGGGCAGGGCTGTATTGTGTAATGGCTGTATAGCTGAGCTGTATGTGTGTGAGGTGTAAGTAGTTGGGCAGGGCTGTATTGTGTAATGACTGTATAGCTGAGCTGTGTGTGTGTGTGATGTGTAAGTAGTTGGGCAGGGCTGTATTGTGTAATGGCTGTATAGCTGAGCTGTATGTGTGTGATGTGTAAGTAGTTGGGCAGAGCTGTATTGTGTAATGGCTGTATAGCTGAGCTGTATGTGTGTGATGTGTAAGTAGTTGGGCAGGGCTGTATTGTGTAATGACTGTATAGCTGAGCTGTATGTGTGTGATGTGTAAGTAGTTGGGCAGGGCTGTATTGTGTAATGGCTGTATAGCTGAGCTGTATGTGTGTGATGTGTAAGTAGTTGGGCTGTATTGTGTAATGGCTGTATAGCTGAGCTGTATGTGTGTGATGTAAGTAGTTGGGCAGGGCTGTATTGTGTAATGGCTGTATAGCTGAGCTGTGTGTGTGTGATGTGTAAGTAGTTGGGCAGGACTGTATTGTGTAATGGCTGTATAGCTGAGCTGTATGTGTGTGATGTGTAAGTAGTTGGGCTGTATTGTGTAATGGCTGTATAGCTGAGCTGTATGTGTGTGATGTGTAAGTAGTTGGGCAGGGCTGTATTGTGTAATAGCTGTATAGCTGAGCTGTATGTGTGTGATGTGTAAGTAGTTGGGCAGGGCTGTATTGTGTAATGGCTGTATAGCTGAGCTGTATGTGTGTGATGTGTAAGTAGTTGGGCAGGGCTGTATTGTGTAATGGCTGTATAGCTGAGCTGTGTGTGTGTGATGTGTAAGTAGTTGGGCAGGGCTGTATTGTGTAATGGCTGTATAGCTGAGCTGTATGTGTGTGATGTGTAAGTAGTTGGGCAGGGCTGTATTGTGTAATGGCTGTATAGCTGAGCTGTATGTGTGTGATGTGTAAGTAGTTGGGCTGTATTGTGTAATGGCTGTATAGCTGAGCTGTATGTGTGTGATGTGTAAGTAGTTGGGCAGGGCTGTATTGTGTAATAGCTGTATAGCTGAGCTGTATGTGTGTGATGTGTAAGTAGTTGGGCAGGGCTGTATTGTGTAATGGCTGTATAGCTGAGCTGTATGTGTGTGATGTAAGTAGTTGGGCAGGGCTGTATTGTGTAATGGCTGTATAGCTGAGCTGTATGTGTGTGATGTGTAAGTAGTTGGGCAGGGCTGTATTGTGTAATGGCTGTATAGCTGAGCTGTATGTGTGTGATGTGTAAGTAGTTGGGCAGGACTGTATTGTGTAATGGCTGTATAGCTGAGCTGTATGTGTGTGATGTGTAAGTAGTTGGGCAGGGCTGTATTGTGTAATGGCTGTATAGCTGAGCTGTGTGTGTGTGATGTGTAAGTAGTTGGGCAGGGCTGTATTGTGTAATGGCTGTATAGCTGAGCTGTATGTGTGTGATGTGTAAGTAGTTGGGCAGGGCTGTATTGTGTAATGGCTGTATAGCTGAGCTGTATGTGTGTGATGTGTAAGTAGTTGGGCAGGGCTGTATTGTGTAATGGCTGTATAGCTGAGCTGTATGTGATGTGTAAGTAGTTGGGCAGGGCTGTATTGTGTAATGGCTGTATAGCTGAGCTGTGTGTGATGTATAAGTAGTTAGGCAGGACTGTATTGTGTAATGGCTGTATAGTTGAGCTGTATATGTGTGTCATGTGTAAGTAGTTGGGCAGGGCTGTATTGTGTAATGGCTGTATAGCTGAGCTGTATGTGTGTGATGTGTAAGTAGTTGGGCAGGGCTGTATTGTGCAATGGATGTATAGCTGAGCTGTATGTGTGTGATGTGTAAGTAGTTGGGCAGGGCTGTATTGTGTAATGGCTGTATAGCTGAGCTGTATGTGTGTGATGTGTAAGTAGTGTGGCAGGGCTGTATTGTGTAATGGCTGTATAGCTGAGCTGTATGTGTGTGATGTGTAAGTAGTTGGGCAGGGCTGTACTGTGTAATGGCTGTATAGCTGAGCTGTGTGTGATGTGTAAGTAGTTGGGCAGGGCTGTATTGTGTAATGGATGTATAGCTGAGCTGTATGTGTGTGATGTAAGTAGTTGGGCAGGGCTGTATTGTGTAATGGCTGTATAGCTGAGCTGTATGTGTGTGATGTGTAAGTAGTGTGGCAGGGCTGTATTGTGTAATGGCTGTATAGCTGAGCTGTATGTGTGTGATGTAAGTAGTTGGGCAGGGCTGTATTGTGTAATGTCTGTATAGCTGAGCTGTATGTGTGTGATGTGTAAGTAGTTGGGCAGGGCTGTACTGTATAATGGCTGTATAGCTGAGCTGTATGTGTGTGATGTAAGTAGTTGGGCAGGGCTGTATTGTGTAATGGATGTATAGCTGAGCTGTATGTGTGTGATGTGTAAGTAGTTGGGCAGGGCTGTACTGTGTAATGGCTGTATAGCTGAGCTGTGTGTGATGTGTAAGTAGTTGGGCAGGACTGTATTGTGTAATGGCTGTATAGCTGAGCTGTATGTGTGTGATGTGTAAGTAGTTGGGCAGGGCTGTATTGTGTAATGGCTGTATAGCTGAGCTGTATGTGTGTGATGTGTAAGTAGTGTGGCAGGACTGTATTGTGTAATGGCTGTATAGCTGAGCTGTATGTGTGTGATGTGTAAGTAGTTGGGCAGGGCTGTGTTGTGTAATGCTGTATAGCTGAGCTGTATGTGTGTGATGTGTAAGTAGTTGGGCAGGGCTGTGTTGTGTAATGCTGTATAGCTGAGCTGTATGTGTGTGATGTGTAAGTAGTTGGGCAGGGCTGTATTGTGTAATGGCTGTATAGCTGAGCTGTATGTGTGTGAGGTGTAAGTAGTAGGGCAGGGCTGTATTGTGTAATGACTGTATAGCTGAGCTGTATGTGTGTGATGTGTAAGTAGTTGGGCAGGGCTGTATTGTGTAATGTCTGTATAGCTGAGCTGTATGTGTGTGATGTGTAAGTAGTTGGGCAGGACTGTATTGTGTAATGGCTGTATAGCTGAGCTGTGTGTGTGTGATGTGTAAGTAGTTGGGCAGGACTGTATTGTGTAATGGCTGTATAGCTGAGCTGTGTGTGTGTGATGTGTAAGTAGTTGGGCAGGGCTGTATTGTGTAATGGCTGTATAGCTGAGCTGTATGTGTGTGATGTGTATGTAGTTGGGCAGGGCTGTATTGTGTAATGGCTGTATAGCTGAGCTGTATGTGTGTGATGTGTAAGTAGTTGGGCAGGGCTGTATTGTGTAATGACTGTATAGCTGAGCTGTATGTGTGTGATGTGTAAGTAGTTGGGCAGGGCTGTATTGTGTAATGGCTGTATAGCTGAGCTGTATGTGTGTGATGTGTAAGTAGTTGGGCAGGGCTGTATTGTGTAATGGCTGTATAGCTGAGCTGTATGTGTGTGATGTGTAAGTAGTTGGGCAGGACTGTATTGTGTAATGGCTGTATAGCTGAGCTGTATGTGTGTGATGTGTAAGTAGTTGGACAGGGCTGTATTGTGTAATGACTGTATAGCTGAGCTGTATGTGTGTGATGTGTAAGTAGTTGGGCAGGGCTGTATTGTGTAATGACTGTATAGCTGAGCTGTATGTGTGTGATGTGTAAGTAGTTGGGCAGGACTGTATTGTGTAATGACTGTATAGCTGAGCTGTATGTGTGTGATGTGTAAGTAGTTGGGCAGGGCTGTATTGTGCAATGGATGTATAGCTGAGCTGTATGTGTGTGATGTGTAAGTAGTTGGGCAGGGCTGTATTGTGTAATGGCTGTATAGCTGAGCTGTATGTGTGTGATGTGTAAGTAGTTGGGCAGGACTGTATTGTGTAATGGCTGTATAGCTGAGCTGTATGTGTGTGATGTGTAAGTAGTTGGACAGGGCTGTATTGTGTAATGACTGTATAGCTGAGCTGTATGTGTGTGATGTGTAAGTAGTTGGGCAGGGCTGTATTGTGTAATGGCTGTATAGCTGAGCTGTATGTGTGTGATGTGTAAGTAGTTGGGCAGGGCTGTATTGTGTAATGGCTGTATAGCTGAGCTGTATGTGTGTGATGTGTAAGTAGTTGGGCAGGGCTGTATTGTGTAATGGCTGTATAGCTGAGCTGTATGTGTGTGAGGTGTAAGTAGTTGGGCAGGGCTGTATTGTGTAATGACTGTATAGCTGAGCTGTGTGTGTGTGTGATGTGTAAGTAGTTGGGCAGGGCTGTATTGTGTAATGGCTGTATAGCTGAGCTGTATGTGTGTGATGTGTAAGTAGTTGGGCAGGGCTGTATTGTGTAATGACTGTATAGCTGAGCTGTATGTGTGTGATGTGTAAGTAGTTGGGCAGGGCTGTATTGTGTAATGGCTGTATAGCTGAGCTGTATGTGTGTGATGTGTAAGTAGTTGGGCAGGGCTGTATTGTGTAATAGCTGTATAGCTGAGCTGTATGTGTGTGATGTGTAAGTAGTTGGGCAGGGCTGTATTGTGTAATGTTTGTATAGCCGAGCTGTATGTGTGTGATGTGTAAGTAGTTGGGCAGGGCTGTATTGTGTAATGGCTGTATAGCTGAGCTGTGTGTGATGTATAAGTAGTTGGGCAGGGCTGTATTGTGTAATGGCTGTATAGCTGAGCTGTATGTGTGTGATGTGTAAGTAGTTGGGCAGGGCTGTATTGTGTAATGGCTGTATAGCTGAGCTGTATGTATGTGATGTGTAAGTAGTTGGGCAGGGCTGTATTGTGTAATAGCTGTATAGCTGAGCTGTATGTGTGTGATGTGTAAGTAGTTGGGCAGGGCTGTATTGTGTAATAGCTGTATAGCTGAGCTGTATGTGTGTGATGTGTAAGTAGTTGGGCAGGGCTGTATTGTGTAATGGCTGTATAGCTGAGCTGTATGTGTGTGATGTGTAAGTAGTTGGGCAGGGCTGTATTGTGCAATGGATGTATAGCTGAGCTGTATGTGTGTGATGTGTAAGTAGTTGGGCAGGGCTGTATTGTGTAATGGCTGTATAGCTGAGCTGTATGTGTTTGCAAGTAAGCTGTGTTATATGCCTCTAGAGCAGGCATCCTCAAACTGCGGCCCTCCAGCTGTTGCAAAACTACAACTCCCAGCATGCCCAAACAGCCTACAGGTATTAGCCTACAGCAGGGCATTGTGGGAGTTGTAGTTTTACAACAGCTGGAGGGCCGCAGTTTGAGGATGCCTGCTCTAGAGAGTTGTATGGGTGTGTGCAGCAGAGCTGTGTATGTGTAATGTTCAGTTACTACAGCACCTGGAAGCCTAGTCGTAGGTCCAGGGTGGGTAGCAAACGGCGAGATCCCAACCAAGCTGCGGCGGTTCGTGAGGTCGGCAGTGCTTACGGTGTCAAGTGGAGTGCTTGGGCCCTCGGGAAGCACTAGGAGCATCCATCAACGGAGGTTCCCAGTCGGGGTGCCAGGAGATCCATTACACCGACACAATAACTTAAGTATGAACTCAGCCTTACAGGTCGATGTTAGCGTAAAGAAGAGCACTCCTTTCACACCGTCGTCAGCTGATTCCACATAGATGTCTACAGAACCTGTTCTATTAAACGCTTATACAAGCAGAGCCCCCCGACAGAGTGGAGAGGGTGTCAGCATTAAGTCTGTGTTGACGTCACTGATTATTTTGCCCTTTCTCTGATCCGTCAGAACAATAACCCCCAAAAAATGGCTCCTGTCTGTTGAGCATCCGCCTTCACGTCAGCATTTGGTCAGTAATCCATCAGTATTGCTAATGCCAAAAAAAACAGGAGTGGATCCAAAACAGAGATGACCCATGAATGGAATATTTGCACGTCTTCTGTGTTTTGTACCCACTCCTGCTTTTGGCTACAAAATCACAAGCCAATTCTGATGGGACCATACAGGCCTTACAGCTGCTACACAGACAGGATCCGGTGTGCGTCTCATTTTTCCTACCTTCCGACAGAAGAAGGGTCAAGTTAATGATGATGTCAGCCAGGCCGAAAGGCAAAATAGTGGCACAATGACAGAGTTTGGAGGTGGCGACAGCATCTGGAGACTACAGAGTGGCCCAATGAAAGAGTGTGGAGTTGGCGGCATCAACAGCATCAGGAGGAGGCCACAGAGTGGCACAATGAGAGAGTCTGGAGGCGGCAGCAGCAGCATCAGGAGGCCACAGAGTGGCAAGGTGACATAGTGTGGAGGTGGCAGCAGCAGCATTAGGAGGAGGCCACAGAGTGGCACAATGACATAGTGTGGAGGTGGCAGCAGCAGCATTAGGAGGAGGCCACAGAGTGGCACAATGACATAGTGTGGAGGTGGCGACAGCATCAGGAGATGACAGAGTCTGGAGGTACTGACAGCATCAGCTTTAGTAGGAGACCACAGAGTGGCACAATGACATAGTGTGGAGGTGGCGACAGCATCAGGAGACAACAGAGTGGCACAATGACATAGTGTGGAGGTGGCGACAGCATCAGGAGACCACAGATGACAGAGTCTGGAGGTACCGACAGCATCAGCTTTAGTAGGAGACCACAGAGTGGCAAGATGACAGAGTCTGGAGGTATCGGCAGCATCAGCTATAGTAGGAGGCCAAAGAGTGGCACAATAAGAGTTTGGAGGTGGCAACACCATCGGGAAACCACAGAGTGGCACAATGACAGAGTTTGGAGGTGGCGGCAGCAGCAGGATCAGGAGGAGGCCACAGAGTGGCACAATGTGAGAGTTTGGAGGTGGTGACAGCATCAGGAGGCCACAGGGTGGCACAACGACAGAGTGTGGAAGTGGCGGCAGTAGCGGCATCAGGAGGAGGCCACAGAGTGGCACAATGAGAGAGTTTGGAGGCGGCGCAAGCATCAGGAGGCCACAGAGTGGCACAATGACAGAATGTGGGGTTGGCGATAGCATCAGGAGGAGACAGAGTGGCCCTATGACATAGTGGTGAGGTGGAAGCGGCATCAGGAGACCACAGAGTGGCACAATGACAATGTGGAGGTGGCAGCAGCAGCATCAGGAGACCACAGAGTGGCAAGGTGACATAGTGTAGAGGTGGCAGCAGCATCAGGAGACCACAGAGTGACCCGGTGACAGAGTGGGAGGTAGGTGGTACTAACAGTACCCGCTAATGAAGGTAGGTGTGAGAAAGAGCACACATCAGGCAGGTGGCAGCATCAGAATAGTAGCTGAGGCAGGTAAGGTTTGGGTGAGGCAGCATGGATGATCTAATCTGATGCATCAGGCATTGGTGGGTGGAAATCCTAGCTGATCCACGCCTGATTCATCTTGACAAAGGTCAGTCTCTCCACATTTTGTGTGGACAGCCGAGTTCTCCTGTAACGGGGCGCTGAAGGCGCACTCTGTCTCCCATCAGCCGCAGACCTGCTGCTTAGCTTCGGGAGTGAGGATCTGTGTTCAGCCTCGTTCCCAGGGTGGCTTTTGCTAGCTGGGAGGCTCCCTGCTCCTAGGTCTGCCTTGAGCGCCAAGCTGATCACTCGGTGCTCGACTTGTTTGTCGGTCATGTGACGCTGGCCACGTCACATGACCCTCACTCCCCACTTTAAATACAGGCAACCTGCTGGCTACAGGTTGCCTGTGATTTTGGTCCCTTACGCCGTGTATTATTATTATTTTGCTTACCTTTGAATTTGACACTTGATCTGCTTCCTGACACCTCTTCTGCCTGCTCCCTGAACCTTGACGCTACCTCTCGGATTTCGACCTCGGCTTGCTTTTGTCTTTGCTTCTTCTCTTGTACTGACGTGACCTCCTGGACTGACCCCGGCTAGTTGACCCATCTCGCCCTTCCGTTTTGGGTGGTACCCTGCTTGTTCCACCTCTCTGTCCGCTCGAGTGCTACCTCTCATTGGCTGTCCGCTTCCCTGCTGTCTCCATCTCTCTGCTTGCACTTACTCAGGTCAGGGACTGTTGCCCAGTTACGCCCCGTCACCTAGGGTGAGTGGTGCAAGTAGGCAGGGACAGGGGACCGGGTGGCAGCTCAGGGGGTGCACCTCCGCTCTATCTTTATACCAGTGACGCTACCCTGTGACATCTTCTTGGGGTAACTATGGCCCCCGCCGCACTAAACACCCGTTCTGATGCCACACTACTGGCTGGGCAGGACAGCTTTTCCAGGGCAATCTCAGCCAGTTGGGGCCACAAATCTAGTTTGGCTGCCCAGTAGTTCAGTGGATCTTCAATGGCGGCTGGCAGGGTGCACTCCAAGTATGCCACCACCTGCTGGTTCAGGTTCTGCTCTATGTCTAGCTACTGGTGAGTAGTTTCTTCACTATGCGGGTGAAGAAAGCTGCTCATCAGCAACTCTAGACTCAAGTTGCTGCTGATGGAGATGGAACTGCTCCTTCCCCCAACCTGCTTTTAATTAGAAAGATTGTATAGCTGTATTCTACTTTACCCATATTGCAGGCTGACAGCCTGGGAGAGGCATGTGTAGGATATAGCTGGGTGCTACTCTGCCCAGATTGTAGGCTGTAACCCCAGGAGGGGCATGTTAGAGTAGGCCCCATCTGATGAAAAGCCAGCTTGTCGTTCAGTAGATGGGACCGACATATTTTTGATAAATTATATGCGCAAAGAGCTTCTAACTGCCCTTGCAGTAAGTATGGCCACCAAGCAGCTTATTTTTCACACAGCAGCAAGCAATGGCAGAGGAACGTGAGCGCAGAGGGCCCCCCTGGTCAGACCTGCGAGAGAATGGACGATGACACAGATAGGCAGCGGCCCACTGACTACATATAATGTCTCTGTAGTAGTTCAGTTTGTCCTCCCTCTCAGTGGGTGTAAAATAGCCCCCATTTTGGACCAGTAGCGAGGTTACAACACGGTGGAGGGCCAGAAGTCATCCCTCTGCCGAATGGTGACAATTTGGCTGTCACTACGCAAGCAAGTGAGCATGCATCGGGCCATTTGTGCAAGTGACTCGGAGGGACTCCCTGCCTCCATATCCACTGCATACTGCCATGGCGTGTTTGGGTCTTCTGCCTCGTCTTCCTCATCACCCTCTAGCTCCTCAGGCTGGTCTGCTCCTCCTGATCCTCCTTTCCTGTCACCTGAGTAGAAAAACCACCCATTTTGCTACACATTTCCTGTGATCCAATGTCCTTCTTCTCCTCCAGTTCAGCCCCCACAGGGCTCATGTGGCTGTGAGATGTAGGCACCACGTCTCCAGTCCCCTGACCAGCCAAATTTACCAGCATCTGTTCCAGGACATAAAGCAGTGGAATGATCATTCATCCCGTAGTCCTGGCGACTGACAAATAACGTGGCCTCCTCAAAGGGCCTGAGCAAACGGCAGGTGTCACGCATGAGCTGCCACTAGCTGACATCGAAGTTACACAGGGGAGTACACCTGTCCGCTTGGATCATCAAGAAATCGTTCATGGCCTTTCTCTGTTCGTATTGTCGGTCCAACATATGTAGGGTGGAATTCCAACGGGTGGAAACGTCGCATATCAGCCTATGTTGGGGAATGCCGTTCTGCCGCTGCAGCTCAAGAAGGGTGTGCTTTGCGGTGTACGAGTGGCTGAAGTACATGCAAAGTTTCTCGGTCATTTTTAGGATGTCTTACAGATGGGTGGAAGATTTCAGGAACCGCTTGACAGCCATATTGAACACGTGTGCCATGCAGGACGCATGGCTCAGCCCTCCTTGATGCAGCGCCGACACCATGTTCTTCCCGTTGTCGGTCACGATGGTTCAGATTTTCAGTTTTCTCAGAGAAAGCCAGGATTCGATTTCGATTAAGGACACAGAGCAGTTCCTCCCCTGTGTGACACCGCCGTGCCCTGCACATGTGGTATGCTGGAGGGGCACTGTTAACTTTCCCTGCAGTGGAGGCTGAGAACATGGTGGAGGATGAGGAGGCAGAGGCAGACATTGTTGCAGGACCAGCAGCTTGAGAACGTGGGGACGGAAGCGGCGTCACCTGACCATGTGGCTGTGCAGTAACCACATTCACCCAGTGGGCTGTAAAGGACATGTACTGTCCCTGACAGTAGTTATAGCTCCAACTGTTGGCGCTGCCGTGCACTTTGGCAGACATCGACAGGCTCAAGGACTGGCCCACCTTCTGTTTTACATGTGTGTGCATGGTACTGCCTTTTTGGCAAAGAAATGATGGCTTGGGACTCTCCCCCTCGGCTCAGCACAAGCAATCAGTTCTCTGAAAGGTGCAGAGTAGGGTTGAGCGAACCCGAACTATAAAGTTCGGGTTCGTACCGAACTTTAGGATTTTTGGACCCCGAACCCGAACATTTCAGTAAAAGTTTGGTTTCGGGTTCATTGTTCGGCAATTTCTTAGCACTTTTTGAAAGGCTGCAGTGCAGCCAATCAACAAGTGTTTAACTGTGTGAGCTTAGAAGCAATCACAGCCATGCCTACTAATGGCATGGCTGTGATTGGTCGGTGCAGCATGTGACCCAGCCTCTATATAAGCTGGAGTCACGTAGCGCTGCACGTCACTCTGCTGTGCTTAGTGTAGGGAGAGGATGATGCTGCTGCTGTGAGGGAAAGAATAGGACAGAATCTGTTATCAGAACTCCAAATGAAGTGACAGAAAAAAATTACTTTTATCCGTCTGTTAGTTAGATGGGCGGCGGCGGCCATTTTATGCAAGCTCAGTGCACCAGCACTGCATCTGAGCTGTTGTGACATTCAAATCCAAGCTTGAAATACTGCACTAAGAATCTGGTTTTAAAAAAATAAACTTTTTTTGACAATATCCAACATCTGGTGCCTTTGCAGGATTAGTCAGTGTGCAATTTACGCTAGAAATACAGCCATAATATTCTGGGTTTTTAAAAACAGCCTTTTTTGGCAAAATACACAATTTTACAGCCCTTGCTGCATCTGCACGTGTCAAATTCAATCGTTATATACAGCTTTCATATTCTGTTAGTAAAAAAAACACCCTTTTTTTTTTGCAAAATACTTAATATGGCAGCCCTTGCTGCATCTGTGATTGTTAAAAACAAATTTAAAAAAATTCTACAATTTTCTGGCTTAGAAAAAAAAAACTTTTTGGGCAATAACATTCATTTTGAGCCTCTGCCGCATTAGTCAGTGTGCAATTTGTGCTAGAAATACAGCTATAATTTTCTGGGTTTTAAAAAACACCCTTTTTGTGCAAAATACACAATTTTACAGCCCTTGCTGCATCTGCACTTGTGAAATTCAAGCGTTATATACTGCTGTCATATTCTGTTATTAAAAAAAACACCCATTTTGGACAAAAAATTAATTTTGCAGCCTTTGCTGCAAGTCATTGTGAGATACACCCTTTAGATACTGTGGTTCTATTCTGCTCTTAATAAAACACCCATTTTGGCTAAAAATCTTTAATTGCGGCCTAGTCAGGATCTGTACGTGTGAGAAACACCCTTTACATACTGTGGTTCTATTCTGTTATTTGAAAAACAGCCATTTTGGGCAAGATCCTAAATATGAGGAGAGTGTCAAATAAGGGACGTGGCCCAGGTCGTGGTGCTGCTGGTGGAGCTTCTGTTGCAGGGAAAGGACGTGGTCGATCTGTGCCAGCTACACGCACAAGTGAAACCCCTTCCTCAGGTCAGAGTAGGTGACAGAACCTGCAGCGGTATTTGGTCGGGCCTAATGTGGCTCTACGAATGGTGAGGCCAGAACAAGTACAGGCGATAGTAGATTGGGTTGCTGACAGTGCCTCCAGTTCCTTCACATTATCTCCCACCCAGTCTCCTGCTGAAAGATCAGAGTTGGCACCTGCAGCCGATGTCCATCAGTCTTTCACCTCACCCCCTTGGAAATCAGCAAAGCAGTCTGAGCCGCAAGTCATGCAGCAGTCTCTTCTGCTTTTTGATGATTCTGTTGGGTTTCCCAGGGCCATCCACCTATCCCTGCCCCAGAAGTGGAAGAGATTGAGTGCACCGATGCCCAACCACTTATGTTTCAAGATGATTACATGGGAGGACCATTGCAGCACGTCTCGGATGATGACGAAACACAGGTGCCAACTGCTGGGGCTTTCGAAAGTGTGCAGACTGACAAGGAGGGCAGGGGTAAAGACTGTGTGGAAGATGATGTGGAGGACGATGAGGTCCTCGACCCTACATGGAATCAAGGTCATGCGAGTGACCTTTGTAGTTCGGAGGAAGAGGCAGTGGTCGCATAGAGCCACATGCACAGCAGAAGAGGGAGCACACCAAAGCCAGCTCCAAGGAGTTCCCTGGTGTGGCAGTTCTTCAGACAAAGTGCTAACGACAAGACACGAGTGGTTTGCACGCTGTGTAATCAAAGCCTGAAGTGAGGCATAAACGTTCTCAACCTGAGCACAACCTGCATGACCAGGCATCTAAGTGCAAAGCACTAGCTGCAGTGGAGTAGACACCTCAAAAACCAAGAAAGGTCTCTGGCTCCTCCTGCTTCCTCCTCTGCTGCAGTCTCGGCCTCTTCATCCACCTCTGGGGTGACAGTCCACACCGCAAACAGAGGATCTGCCAGCAACACCACCACCTGGGTCACCAAGCATCTCCACAATGTCCCACGGAAGCGTTCAGCTCTCCATCTCCCAAACACTGGAGCGGAAGAGGAAGTACCCGCTATCCCACAGTACGTCGTGCCCAGCCGCCACTACTTTTCCAGGCAAGCCATCCCTTCCCTGCACAACCAAATAGGGGACAAAATCAGGTGTGCACTGCGCAACGCCATCTGTGGCAAGGTGCACCTCACTACAGATACGTGGACCAGTAAGCACGGTCAGGGACGTTATATCTCCATAAGTGCACACTGGGTAAATGCAATGGCGACTGGGCCTGAGGCGGATAGCAATTTGTTGCATGTAATTCCACCACCGAGGATTGCAGGGCACTTCAGTTTGCCTCCTGTTGCTTCATCCTCCTACTACTCCGCTTCCTCATCCGGTCAGCGTAACACCTTCACCACCAACTTCAGCACAACCAGGGGTAAACAACAGCAGGCAGTTTTAAAACATATCTGTTTGGGGGACAAACCCCACACCGTGCAGGAGCTGTGGACGAGCCTTGAACAACAGATTGATGAGTGGTTGGTGCCAGTGAGCCTCAAGCCCGGCCTAGTGGTGTCCGATAATGGGCGAAATCTCATAGCAGCTCTGGGACTAGCCGGTTTGATGCACATCCCTTGCCTGGCGCTTTTGTGCTGAATTTGGTGGTGCAGAGATTCCTTAAAAATGACCCCAATATGTCAGAGCTGCTGCATAAAGTGCGGGCCGTCTGTGCGCGCTTTTGGTGTTCTCACCCTGCTGCTGCTCACCTGTCAGCGCTGCAGCGTAACTTCGGCCTTCCCGCTCACCGCCTCATATGCGACGTGCCCACAAGGTGGAACTCCACCTTTCACATGCTGGACAGACTGTGCGAGCAGCAGCAGGCGATAGTGGAGTTTCAGCTGCAGCACGCACGGGTCAGTCGCTCTGCGGAACAGCACCACTTCACTACCAATGACTGGGCCTCCATGCGAGACCTGTGTTCCTTGTTGCGCTGTTTCAAGTACTCCATCAACATGGCCAGTGGCGATGACGCCGTTATCAGCGTTACTATCCCACTACTATGCCTCCTTGAAAAAACGCTGCTGGTGATGATGGAAGAAGATGTGGCACAGGAGGAAGAGGGATCATTTCCAAGGGTTTCTGGCCAGTCATTTACAAGTGGCTCCGAGGGTGGGTTCCTGCACCCACAAACGCCAGGTACACTATTGTCCAGCCAGGGCACAGTTCTGGAGGATGAGGAGGAGGAGATGGAGGAGGAGGAGGAACCTTGTTCACAGCAGGGTGGCACCCAGACCAGCTCATGGCCATCACTGGTGCGCGGCTGGGGGGATACAGAGGACACAGACGATACACCTCCCACAGAGGACAGCTTTTCGTTGCCTCTGGGCAGCCTGGCACACATGAGCGATTACATTCTGCAGTGTCTCCGCAACGACTGCCGAGTTGCGCACATTCTAACTTGTGCTGATTACTGGGTGGCCACGCAGCTGGATCCCAGTTACCAGGACAATGTACCGTCCTTAATTCCCTCACTGGAGCTTGATCGTAAGATGCGCGAGCACAAGCGCACGCTAATAGACGCGCTGCTGGTGGCATTCTCACCTGACAGCGGGGGCTCAGTGGAAGCACAAGGAGGAGGAGGAAGAGGTCGCCAACGCAGCTGGGGCACCACCAGCATCTCAGAAGGCAGGGTTAGCATGGTCGAAATGTGGAAAAGCTTTGTGAGCACGCCACAACAACCAGCACCACCAGCTGATATGGAACGTCTGAGCAGGAGGCAGCATTTCAGCAACATGGTGGAGCAGTATGTGTGCACACGCCTACACATACTGAATGACGGGTCTGCCCCCTTCAACTTCTGGGTCTCCAAATTGGGCACATGGCTTGAGCTTGCCATTCACAGCCGATTCACACCAGAGCGTACTGAACGTACGCTCTGTATGCGCCTTTACAATCGCGGCTCCGGAACAAGCGAACGCCCATTGTCGCGCGTTCCCGGAAGTCTATGTACGGGAACGCGCGATACTACGCCCCAAAGAAGCTCCTGAACTTCTTGGGGCGTCGGGCGTTTTACAGCGCGATCGTACGCACTGTAAAACGCTCAGGTGAGAACCATGCCGATAGAGAAGCATTGGTTTCTCCTTGTTGAGCGTTTTACAGCGCGTAGGAACGCGCTGTAAAACGCTCAGGTCTGAACCGGCTGTTACGCCTTGGAGGTGCTGGCCTGCCCTGCAGCCAGTGTATTATCTGAACGTGTGTTTAGCATGGCTGATAGGGGGTTATCACAGACAAGCGCAGCAGCCTGTCCACAGCCAATGTGGACAAGCTCACATTCATTAAAATGAACCAGGCATGGATCTTACAGGACTTGTCCGTACCTTGACATGTATACCGGCCTTACCCAGCCATTGTTATACTACATCGCAATTGCTCATTCTTGTATTTTGGATATTTCACACTCTTTTGGAGTGTACCCTAATTTTTTTTAAAAATTCAAATTAAAACCAAAAACCAGTGTTGGCTACCTCGTCCTCCTCCACCATCGCTTCCACCTACACCGTTACTTCCACTGCCTCCTCAAACTCCTACTCCATATGGACCTCCACCTCTTAAATCAAATTTATAATTTTTATTTGTATGTATTTTATTTTATGTCATTTCACTAATTTGTCTGTTACATTTTCGGGTGAAATTCACCAATTTTTGGGTGTGATATACCACTGCTATACCTAGTAGACAGGTATAAAAAAAAATCACTAATTTGTCTGTTACGTTTTCAGGTGAAATTCACCAATTTTTGGCTGTGATATACCACTGCTATACCTAGTAGACAGGTAAAAAAAAACACTAATTTGTCTGTTACATTTTCGTGTGAAATTAACCAATATTTGGCTGTAATATACCCCTCCTCTACCTAGTTGACAGCTTAATAAATTTAGTGTAATGTATTGGTGGCTCACCAATAGAACACAATAAAATGGGTGCACACTTCAAATAGACTCGCCCGTCCTATGGAATAAATAAAAAATGTATAGGAGAAGGGCACTCGCTATATGGGTATATATGGAATTTATTATACGGATATCCACTTAAAATACAGGAAATGGCACCAATATCACACAATAATGCAGTTAAAATGGCAAAAATAAAATCACATAATATGGGATAAAATGCCAAAATGGCCAACCTTCTGACTAAATATAAATGACCATATATCTGATATATAGCCCGTAGGTCCACACTTGTGGGTGTCTCTTATAGATTGCACAGGTCTGTTGCGTCGAAAATGCTCCAAATTGTAGGTAGATCGACAAACAGGATAATTGTAATATAGGTGGACCTCAATGCGCAATGTTGCAATATCACTAGTAGGTCCACACTTAATACAATGTCTCTCCTATATTCCAGAGCCTGTTATATAGCTGTTAAGTCCACACTTAATACAGTGTATCTCCTACTTTCCAGACCCCTGTTATGTCCCAAACACTCCGGATATATGGGCAAACAATGCAACTGGTAAGTAGCAGGATCAGTCTAATTTGGAGCCAATATCCTGCAATACACAGTGTTAATTGTACTCGCATGTACGTTACCGCTCCTGGAGTCTCCGGCTATATCCTATGTCATCCTGTCCGATACAGCCTTGCAGTGTTGCTGTTAGCTATCGCGGCGTCCCGCGAAATGTCCGAGTCAAACGTAGCGTCCCACGTGACTCTGTAGCTGCTTCCTGGAGGACGTCTTCAGTCTCCTGGGTCCGACTTTCCCTCCGTCTCTGCTCTCATTTAGTTACAGAGATACAGGTGTCTTTAGGGATGTAGTATCGGCATTCCATACAAGCATTTATATTTCCTTCATGAAAGTCCAGAACGGCATCAAACGCGTTTCAGGGTCTACACCCCTTCATCAGTGGCTATGGAACTGGACTAATTATGAGGGCTTTATATATCCCGCCGTATCTGGAATATTCAGTTGTACTAAAAACCTGGATCTGGATTTGTTTTCCCAGCATACAATAAAATAATACATTACTTGGCCATTTCATAATGTTTATCCCCAAATATATAGCATAAGATTACTTTATAATAAAATACAAATAAAAAAAAAATAATACAAAATCGCATGGCACATATAAAATCACATTGCATATATATAGTGGCATAGCATATATCATCGCATGGTATAAAAATCACATGGCGTATAAAAATCGCATAACATATGTAAAAAATTGCATGATGAATCTATATTCACATATGCAACTCTTCATCAATATATTCGTTGTGAGTAATGTAGATTGGGGGGGGAGAGTCCCATAGGGAGGCGGGGTCAAAGTGCTGATAAACAGCCTGACTTCGACCCCACATCACCACTGGACACGCCCCCACTCTCACAAAAAGCCGAATAATTCGATTTCGGCATTAAGACCTTTTGGTAACAGTGAATCAAACTCAAAGATTCTCCTTGATTCCTGTCTGGACATATGTCTAATATGGTTACCACCATGGACGTTGAACTTTTTCTAACGCATAGAATTTCAGAGCTGATGGGTCACAGTTGTGTACCTGCTTAAAATGACTCGAGAGGGAATGTAGTTCGTAACCCTTCTCTATATTAGAAATGTGTTCTGACACTCTTTTCTTGAACAATCTCTTTGTCCTCCCAATATACTGTTTATGACATGCACACTCCAGAAGATATATCACATCACTGGAGTTGCATGTCAAGGCATCCCTGATAGATAATTTGAAAGCATTCTGCGTGGAGCTGACCTCCAAAGTCTTCTTAGGGAAGGGAGTGATTTTACAGTTGTTACACTGACCACATCTAAAGAAGCCTTTTGTGGTCAGCCAGTTTGATCCATTCGATTTTATCAGGGTCTTTTTTTTACCGTCGGGGCTACTGTGGATGCAAGATTATTGGCCTTGGTATATGTAATCTTTGGCTCTAAACTCAGGAGGGCACCTACTGTTTAGTCTTCCAACAAAATATACCAATATTTTTTGATTATCCTTGCCATTTCATTCACAATATCGTCAAATAGAGAGAATAATCAAAAAATATTGGTATATTGGTATATCCCTATTGGACTCTCCCCCCAGTCTACATTACTCACAACGAATATATTGATGAAGAGTTGCATATGTGAATATAGATTCGTTTTTTGTATATCATGCGATTTTTTTACATATGTTATGCGATTTTTATACGCTATGTGATATTTATACCATGCGATGATATATGCTATGCCACTATATATATGCAATGTGATTTTATATGTGCCATGCGATTTTGTACAGTACAGACCAAAAGTTTGGACACACCTTCTCATTCAAAGAGTTTTCTTTATTTTCATGACTATGAAAATTGTAGATTCACACTGAAGGCATCAAAACTATGAATTAAAACATGTGGAATTATATACATAACAAACAAGTGTGAAACAACTGAAAATATGTCATATTCTAGGTTCTTCAAAGTAGTCACCTTTTGCTTTGATTACTGCTTTGCACACTCTTGGCATTCTCTTGATGAGCTTCAAGAGGTAGTCCCCTGAAATGGTCTTCACTTCACAGGTGTGCCCTGTCAGGTTTAATAAGTGGGATTTCTTGCCTTATAAATGGGGTTGGGACCATCAGTGCTGTTGAGGAGAAGTCAGGTGGATACACAGCTGATAGTCCTACTGAATAGACTGTTAGCTGCTTTTTTCTTGCCATAATACAAATTCTAAGTAAAGAAAAACGAGTGGCCATCATTACTTTAAGAAATGAAGGTCAGTCAGTCAGCCGGAAAATTGGGAACACTTTGAAAGTAAGGGCTATTTGACCATGAAGGAGAGTGATGGGGTGCTGCGCCAGATGACCTGGCCTCCACAGTCACCGGACCTGAACCCAATAGAGATGGTTTGGGGTGAGCTGGACCGCAGAGTGAAGGTAAAAGGGCCAACAAGTGCTAAGCATCTCTGGGAACACCTTCAAGACTGTTGGAAGACCATTTCAGGGGACTACCTCTTGAAGCTCATCAAGAGAATGCCAAGAGTGTGCAAAGCAGTAATCAAAGCAAAAGGTGGCTACTTTGAAGAACCTAGAATATGACATATTTTCAGTTGTTTCACACTTGTTTGTTATGTATATAATTCCACATGTGTTAATTCATAGTTTTGATGCCTTCATAGTCATGAAAATAAAGAAAACTCTTTGAATGAGAAGGTGTGTCCAAACTTTTGGTCTGTACTGTATATATATTTTTTTATTTGTATTTCATTATAAAGTATAATCTTATGCTATATATTTGGGGATAAACATTATGAAATGGCCAAGTAATATATTATTTTATTGTATGCTGGGAAAACAAATCCAGATCCAGGTTTTTAGTACAACTGAATATTCCAGATACGGCGGGATATATAAAGCCCTCCTAATTAGTCCAGTTCCATAGCCACTGATGAAGGGGTGTAGACCCTGAAACGCGTTTGATGCCGTTCTGGACTTTCATGAAGGAAATATAAATGCTTGTATGGAATGCCGATACTACATCCCTAAAGACACCTGTATCTCTGTAACTAAATGAGAGCAGAGACGGAGGGAAAGTAGGACCCAGGAGACTGAAGACGTCCTCCAGGAAGCAGCTACAGAGTCACGTGGGACGCTACGTTTGACTAGGACATTTCGCGGGACGCCGCGATAGCTAACAGCAACACTGCAAGGCTGTATCGGACAGGATGACATAGGATATAGCCGGAGACTCCAGGAGCGGTAACGTACATGCGAGTACAATTAACACCGTGTATTGCAGGATATTGGCTCCAAATTTGACTGATCCTGCTACTTACCAGTTGCATTGTTTGCCCATATATCCGGAGTGTTTGGGACATAACAGGGGTCTGGAAAGTAGGAGATACACTGTATTAAGTGTGGACTTAACAGCTATATAACAGGCTCTGGAATATAGGAGAGACATTGTATTAAGTGTAGACCTACTAGTGATATTGCAACATTGCGCATTGAGGTCCACCTATATTACTATTATCCTGTTTATTGTCGATCTACCTACAATTTGGAGCATTTTCGACACAACAGACATGTGCAATCTATAAGAGACACCCACAAGTGTGGACCTACGGGCTATATATCAGATATATGGTCATTTATATTTAGTCAGCAGGTTGGCCATTTTGGCATTTTATCCCATTTTATTTTTGCCATTTTAACTGCATTATTGTGTGATATTGGTGCTATTTCCTGTATTTTAAGCTTAATAAATTTCACTAATTTTCTTTTACATTTTTGGGTGACAAAAAAAAATTATAATTCTGTCATAGACCCCGGCTCTACCTAGTAGACAGGTTAATAAATTTCACAAATTTTTTGTTACATTCTTGGGTTGACATTTTACAATTTTGGACGTGAATAAACCCCTGCTCTGCATAGGTGACAGGAACAGAAATTTTTTAAAATAATCTGTTCCATTGGTGGGTGACATTAACCTATTTCTGGTGATGAAAAAACCCTACTCTGCATAGGTGACAGGGACATAAATTTCAAAAATTCGTCTTTAATTGGCCCTTTCATTCGATCCTTTTACGCTTCAATAATTTGTCCCACATTTCCACTTTATCATATTTAATTTGAAACAATTAATCTCCTTGGATGTGGTCTCTCTTTCTCAGGCTCCCTCTCCGGCGTGGAACCCTGATTCTCCGATAACCGTGATCAACATGGTAGGCTCAGAAAAGAACATCGAAAGTTGATAGAGAAGATATCCAAATGGATGGTGGACGTCACAGGGACGTGCGATCAGGCAGAAGTTATCTAGAGTCAACAAAGTGGCAGCAGGGCCTCTCCTGGCTAACGTTTACAAATCCAAAATACCCGAGTGACATTCTCTATAATTTTCTATTAATCATTTTAATAACAGGGCATCTTAAGAGTCCTGTATTGTTATTTATCGTCACTACCTCCCCGAGTCGGGAGTGGGTAATTGCCGCGCGCCCCCTCCTTAACTTGGAAGCTTATGCTTCAATACTTTGTCCCACATTTCCGCTCGATTACATTTAATTTCATCCATTGACCTCCCTTGGATGTGCTATCCCTTTCTCAGGCTCCCTCTCCGGCCTGGAACCCTGATTCCCCGCCACCCGGGATCACCATGGTAGTTGCATAAAAGAATATCGAAAGTTAATAGAGAAGATATCCAATCCAAACTTTTTTGTGAAGTTCGGCCGAACCCGAATATCCAGGTGTCCGCTCAACTCTAGTGCAGAGTCCAACACTTGGAAAGGGAGGGACTGCAGCACCAGCAACTTGGACAGGAGCACATTCAGCTTCTGCGCCGTTGGATGAGTGCATGCATATTATTGTCTCTTGGCAATCGCTTCAGTGATCTATTGCTGATGGAATTACTGATGAGGAGGAGGTGGAGCAGGAGCATCGGGACCAGCAGATGATGGGAAGGACAGACAGCTCCCTTCGGCTGAGGTTGTGGAGCCTTGACTGCCTGAAATCGGGTGCTGCGTGCCACTGGATGATGCAGCAGGCTGGACCACCACATCTGACCCACGGTTCTCCCAGGCCAGTTTATGGTGACGCTGCATATATTGACGCAGGCCCGTGGTGCCAACATTGGCACCCTGGCCACGCTTCACCTTCTGCCCACAGATTTTACATATGGCCATGTCAATCATTCAAGAACCGCTGGGTTGCTGGTCAAGACACAACCACTAGCTGTCACTGGGAGCTCAGGCCTCTGGAAGTGACCCCTGCTGCCATGTCCCCTTACTCTGCTGTGACCTGTGCCTGCGCCAGAAACATTTACGCCTCTTTCACTCCCCTGTGCAGGGCCTTGCACTTCTCTGTCTGACATCATGTTAGATGAAAGAAAGAAATAAATAAAAAGGAAATTAAAAGCAAATATATTTTTCTTTTGCCACTAAACACCACAAAAAACAGCGAATATATATTTTTTTGTTTTGCCACTAATACACGGCAAAAAGGGCTTTAGAAGATATAACTGTACTGCTGAACGGCAATTAGGTCCTAGTTCTTTTCCACTTTTACACTACACAAGGCTTTTCAACATATAAGTGCAACGCTGAACGGCAAATATATTTTTCTTTTTGTACTTATATACGCCACTAAAGGCTTTTCAACATATAACTGCACTGCGCAAGGGCAAATAAAATATACTGTTTAAATATATCCTTGTAACAAACCCTGTTAATGTCTGTATCAAACAGCACTTGCACCCCAATAACAAGAACAGTTTGATGGAATTACAGAGCTGTATAATGGTTATTTGGATCCCCAGTCACAGGGCCGGACTGGGGATAAAAACCAGCCCTGGAAAAAGTTGCATACCAGCTCCACAGCATTGCGTCATTATTTACTTGTTTGTAATAGGAGAAAGCATTCATTTTAAAACACGTGTGTAAACACGAATATGAACTTTGCCCCACGATAGCTCTTTTGTAGAACCCCCATTGTTCATATTATCACAGTGTTTTCCCAACCAGGATGCCTCCCACTGTTGCAAAACTACAACTCTCAGCATGCTCAGACAGTGTTTTACCACGCCCTTTGACCCGCCCCTTTTTTGTTGGCCACCTATTTAAGGATTGTTGCATGCAACATTTTACTTGACCAGCTATTTTAGATATTCAACGGCAGTCCTGTTACAATCCCCCCTCCCCCCAATGTATTGCAAAACCATATGCTGCAAAAAAAATAAAAAATCTGCAATGTAAAATCGACAATAAAGATCAACTACAAACATATTTCACATGAAAACTTACAAGTACTTGGCTTGGCCCTTGGGGATCTCGGACACCACTTCAACACTTTAGCTGGGGGCTCGGTGGAGCTGATGTTGTGTTTTATCCTAATGAGAAAGATTTCATAATAAGGATTTGGAGAATGGGCAGAGGGATAGCAGAGCAGGGAGAGGCTGGTGCTGCTACTTGGGGGTCATACCATGGGGGAGTAATAAAGCCCACCATAATGCCCCCCCCCCCCCAGGAGAAATAATTCTACTTATAATGTGCAAAACATACCCCTTTGTAATGCCCCCAATTGAGCTAATGTTCCCATAATGTGCCAATATAAAATACCCCTTAGTGCCCCCGTAGATGACCCCATAGTGCTCCTCCCCCCCTTCCTCATAGTACCCACCATAATGTGTCCCAGTATAAAATGCCCCTATACAGAGCCCCACATATAAAATACCCCTATAGTGCCACCCAATTATCTGCCAGTAATAAGTGCCCCAAAAGATGCTACCAATCATGTGCCAGTAAGATGTGCCACAATCATGTGCCAGTAGCCAGAGCCCCCCACCATCATGTGCCAGCAGCCAGAGCCCCCCCCATATCATGTGCCAGTAGCCAGAGTGCCCCCCCTATCATGTGCCAGTAACCCCCCCTTATTATGAGCCAGTAGTGCCCCTTATGTGCTAGTAGCCGCCCCCTTATGTGCCAGTAACCCCCCCTTATTATGTGCCAGTAGCCCCCCTTATGTGCCAGTAGCCCCCCTTATCATGTGCCAGTAGCCCCCATATCATGTGCAAATAGCAACCATATCATGTGCCAATAGCCACCATATCATGTGCCAATAGCCCCCATATCATGTGCCAATAGCCCCCATATCATGCGCCAGTAGCCCCCCTTAACATGTGCCAGTAACCCCCCTTATCATGTGCCAATAGCCACATATCATGTGCCAGTAGCCCCCCCTTATCATGTGCCAGTAGCCCCCCCTTATCATGTGCCAGTAGCCCCCCTTATGTGCCAGTAGTCCTCCTTATGTGTCAGTAGCCCCCCCTTATGTGCCAATAGCCTCCATATAATGTGCCAATAGCCCCCATATCATGTGCCAATAGCCCCCCTTATCATGTGCCAGTAGCCCCCCCTTATGTGCCAGTAGCCCCCCCTTATGTGCCAGTAGCCCCCCCCTTATGTGCCAGTACCCCCCTATCATGTGCCAGTAGTCGTCCTTATGTGCCAGTAGCCCCCCCTTATCATGTGCCAGTAGCCCCCCTCCATCATGATCCAGTATTGTACCTATATATAAAAATAAAAAAAAACACTTATACTTACCTCCAGCGATGTGATGCAGGCCTCTTCCAGCCTGTGTCCCTCTCTATACGGCTCAGGTGGCGCGATGACGTCATTGCGCCGCCTGCACCGGCCTCTGATAGGCTGCCAGCACTAGGCCGGCAGCCTATTAGAGGAACAGGAGGGGACACACCTCTCCCTCCCCTGCCGCAGCATAGACATCTGTATCGCCGTCCTGAGGACGGCGATACAGATGACTATGGAGATGAGCGCTTCCACAATGGAAGCGCTCATCTCCCTGTGCCCTGCCGCCGGCCGTCCCCACTTGTCACCAGGGCCGCGGCTTTGCGGCACTCAGGCCTGCCGGCCTAACGGGAAATTTCCAGGTATCCTGGCAGGCCAGTCCGGCCCTGCCAGTCAGTGCAGCAAGGTGTAATAGTATTGTTCCTATTACCCAGGATGTAACCTCCCCTATTGAACCCTGTTCTACATAAATGCTGTGGAATGATTCCTCCCTATCCTTTCCCTACACCTTGAATAATCTTACCCTGCACTTGTAAATCGCTTTTTTAGCACAATAAGGTTTTTCCTAGCACTGTCTCTACCGCCTGCTGACGTCTCTCCCTGCACTAAGTAGGCTGGAAAATGTCAGAATCAAAGATGGCTGAGGCTATTTATAGGGCTATGATGTCATTGGGCTGGCTGCTGATTGGCTGCATGCATGGCATTATGGGTCATCCCGCCTTCCCAGAGTTCCTTCCCCCATGTCCTCACACGTGCAGCAGCCATTTTAGTAAAAAAGACAAATGATTACCTTTACAGTTTTGCCCTAATGCATTCTGAATGGAAAAGGATCCGCTCAGAATGGATCAGTTTGCCTCCGTTCAGTCTCCATTCCGCTTTGGAGGCTGCTTGCAGCGTTCTGGTGTCCGTCTGACGAAACGGAGTTAAACGGATCCGTCCTGACACACAATGTAAATCAATGGGGACGGATCCGTTTTCACTGACACAATATGGCACAATAGAAAACGCATCCGTCCCCCATTGACTTTCAATAGTGTCCAAGACAAATCCGTCTTGACTATGTTAAAGATGATGCAAACGGCTCCGTTCTGAACGGATGCTGACGGTTGTATTATCTGAACTGATCCGTCTGTGCAGATCCATGACGGATCCGCACCAAATGCGAGTGTGAAAGTAGACTTACTTGCAGTATTGTTTAATTAGATGAAATGCCTCAACTTCTATGTTTTTTCGTTTGCTGGGATTAAGTCAGCACTTGGAGGTTGTTGTGGTTGGTGCCGATGTTCAGGACTCCAGGTCAAGGGGAATCGGGTGAAGATATTAGGTAAAAATATAGAGTTCGGACCGCGCTTGTAATCAAGGCCAGTATGCAAACAATTTTTCTTTCTTCCTTCTCCCTTTTGAAAGAGAACCGAGGGCTGCAAATATCCTATGTATGGATATCCTGCAACTGATAAAGGTTAAGATAGTGTAAGTCCGTACGGTTAGGTAACCTGCACTGCACAGATTATACTTACACAGCGCTATGTCAACCAAGGCGTGTATATAATCCCTCCGTAGCTAGTTGTTTTAGTTCTAACGGAGATCCACGTTCCCATGTAATGCCGCAGGATCTGCACGCGGACTTAATTCGGATACACCCCAGGTGAATCTGCTGTTTTTTTCTTTGATTTCTTTTCCTCGAGGTTTCTGTGAACACAAGTGGCTTCTGCAATAGTGAAGCTCCGTTGATGTTTGGTTAAAAATTTTATTTGCACATACTCACAAACACGCTCTTTAAAATTAGCAATAAAATCCCAGCGTCTTAAACTTTTGCCCGACCCTGTTTTTTACAATATGTGCCCGCGGAGATAAATTCACCTCTAATGGTTGCTTTGTGTGCCTCCCACACTACTGGCATGGAGACTTCTGTATTATTATTCAACTCAAAATATGAGTTGAGGCTGTCTGAAATTCTTTTATGGACCTCTGTAGTAGTAAGAAGAGTTTCATTAAGTCTCCATGGCGGCCCTGTGCCTGGGCGATCTGACATTATTATGTGAATTCCTAACGGAGAGTGATCCGAATGTACTCCTGAACCTATTGAGGATGATTGTACATTAGTGAGGGATGATTGCTGGAGAAAAAAGTAGTCAATTCTGTGGTAAGAATTGTGTGGTGTTGAGTACAGAGTGTAATCCTTCACTGAAGGGTGGAGAAAGCGCCACACATCAGTCAAGGATAGTATCTGCAATGACTTCTTAATATGTCTTAGTGCCTTATATGAGAGGGCGGTTCTTCCGGAGGATGTTGCCAGGAGCGGATCGAGGGCAACATTGAAATCGCCACCTATCACTAGGGTTCCTTTCGTCATACTGTGTATTAGTGTGATGGTATCCCTAATCCATTGGGGTTGCTGTGTGTAGGGGGCATAAAGGTTCGCTAATGTGATCTGTTTACCATTTAGTAACCCAATGAGTACAATTAGTCTGCCTTCTTTATCTCTATATGAGCTCTCCAATTCGAAAGTGGTGTGCTTGGAGAAGGCTATGGCCACCCCTCTGGAGTTCTTTGTGGGGGTATGTGAGTGGTGCCATTGGTTATAAAAATGCTTTTGGAATGATGGTGTCTTTTCTGTGAGGAAATGGGTTTCCTGTAAGAATAGGATGTCGGCACGAGATTTTTTCAGAGCTTGGAGCACTTGACTGCGTTTAATCGGGGAAGTCAGGCCTCTGACATTATACGTGATTAAGTGTATAGTAGTCATGGAGGAGGATGGTAACGTATTACTCGAGTGTTGAGGGTACACCAGGGTGCTGTTGGATAGTAGGGTGTGAGGTCCAAGGATTGTGGCTTAGAGGGAGGTGTGGGGGGGGGGGGGTAGAGAACAAGTAAGTGGAACTTGTCTGTGAGAACAATAGATATAACATCTGGAATAGAGTGAACATGCAAAAATACAGTACAAAACGGAGTAGGACTAGCATATGTACTAATATTGAAGGCTACAGCCCTGAGGGCGATATCAATTTTAACGTAGCTTTGAATAAAATGAGGGATCTTACAAATCAGAAAAGTATAAATCAGGTCGGAGGAAGGTGTCCGAGCCAATTATCTAGTTATGTGGAGTAGTGAGGGGTGAGGGGGAGAGCCGCGCCAACCCCCCAGTGGGTATGGGAGTACCAATGGTCTAGGCAATATTTTTTATCACGTATATGGTGCCACAGCTCTCCCCCCCACCCCGGACCACTAGTAGAACCACAGAAACAGAAATGCACTCAACAAAAGGTGCAACCGCAATAAACCGTGAACACATTCTATATATCTACTGAGTAGGTTGTACCCAGGGGGTAACAGTGAGTAGACATCACCCGGAATAGGTCAGTTCTCAGGTGGGGTCGACGTCAAGTCGTCTCGGGGTCAGTTTTCCCTGGCGTTTTTTGCTGCAACTCTTCCTCTCTGCTCCAACAGTTTCCCATGGTGTAGGGGGAGGGACCGTCGGCAGGCTGGTAAGGTCATGTATCGGAGCCCAGTCTGGGATGTCCACATCTGTGATCTGCAATGCTGATAGGATTTCTTCCAGTTCGGAATGTTCTCTCAAAATATATCTTTTTCCTTCAACATTAAAGGAGAGGCCAAACGGGAAGAGCCATCTGTAAGGAATGTTCCTATGACGTAGGATTTCTGTTAAAGGGCGGAGCATATTCCTTTTAGACAAGGTGACTCTGGCTAGGTCTTGATATATAGAAATTTCAGACCCCTCTATTTTGACCATGGGTTTGACTCGAGCAAATTTCAGGATGTCATCTCTCACTCTGGAATTGAATAGACGACAAATTACGTCTCTCGGTGGTTCTGACCCTTGTGGTTTGGAGGGAAGCGCTCTGTGCGCTCTTTTGATGGAGATCTTCAACACTCCTAGAATGGCAGAGAATATTTGTTTGACTGTATCTGGTAAGGCCTCTGTAGAGATGGATTCTGGGACTCCCTTGAGTCTCAGGTTGTTGCGCCTTGCTCTGTTCTCCTGGTCTTCCATCCAATTAACAATTTTGTTCATGTGTGTCTGGCATGATGAAAAGTTTGCAGAAGTCGCTTCTGTATATGAGACTATTTGTGCTTGCGTAGACTCCAATTGTTCCACTCTTCCTCCCATACATTTCATTTCTTGTTTTATATCCTGTAGTTCTTTCACTACTGGTTCAAGTGCTCTTGAAAGGGCTTGCCCTAGGAACGCTCTGGATATGGGTAAGCTCGTGTCATCTTCCTGATCACTTTCCATCTCTGAAGGATTGTTGGGTATGGTGTCTTTGAGCAAAGAGTCCGTGGATGTGATTCTTTGTGTATGGGAGATCTTTGTGGGTGGTGCAGGTGGACGTTTCTGCATGTAGGAGTCCAGAGAGCCTGTAAGACACTTATTGGAGGGAGGCCTGAGTTTGCCTGGGCCGATTTTGACCATCACTATTTATACAGATGACTAGAATTGTCGCTCCTATTGGTGTATGAGCGTTAAGAATATCAGGTCAGTGTGAGAAGAATTGTAAGTCCCTCTTATTCTCTTATCCTGTGGCCCTCGATGGCAGCGGCTGTTGATTACATGAGGATTTGCATTATGATGCCTCTGTTAATCTTCTGAGAAGAGGCTGAAAAAATTGGGCCAAAGACCCTGAAGTATGTTTGACAAGAAATATTCTCTGTAGGAAGTAGTCGGATATGACAGAGGCCTGTAAAAATTTAGGCTTGGCCTGTGTGTTTTAGGTGTGAACGCCGGGGTAAACGTTTATATAATCACCTGACTGGAGTGGTGATGTAATGTAAAGCAGGGATGTACATCTATTTGGATTTGCTGCTATCTCTGCCCCCCGGTTACAGCCCGGTATCTGACACTTCTTTGCGGCCGTGTGATTAGTTAGGTGATAGCTGCTCCTCTATAGCCTCTGTTAATGGATCCACAATAGTGTTAGGGACCCTTCTTGATTAATATTAGTAGTAGTGGACTTCTTACAGGCCGGAGTGCAATGTCCCTTTAAATATAATCTTAGAATAGATCTCCTATATATAATATGGAAGTCCAGAAAAAATTAGGGCTATGCCTTCAGTGGGGATGAATGCAGCGTGGTTTTGGAGATATGAAGGTTGAAAGACCACTCAGTCTCTGCTTCCTTATCTATGTAAGTATGTGGCCTGGGATTAGGAAGTGATCGCTAAATGCTGGGGGAACCTGTCGCCGTGTCAGCGACTATTAATAAAACGGATCTTCTTGTGTCCCAATATGATCACAGCTGCAGTGCCAGACAACTACACAGAATGGTGACAGGGAAACAGATCTCTTACCGGCTCCCTCCTGCAGGATAAGATGGCGGGTCTCCACGCTGTCCAGGCAAGTGCTGTCTGTGGCGGTAACCTGAGATGCGGTACTTGTGGTGAATCTCCGCACGGCGGATTCGTGAGGATTATCCCTTCCGATCTCAGGGGGGGATCATATGAGGTGACCGCCGGCTCTGTATGTGTAGGTCTTCTTCAGCGCAGCTTGTATTGTATTGTATTGAAACGTCAGACCGCGGCTTCTCTTCAATGAAGGCCTGAGCTGGCGTTCCGGTCCGGGGTGAGCTCCTCCGAGTCTGGTCGGAGTGTAATTTGCAGTCACACAGATCTGAGTACAACCGGACTTGCGGTACTGTAGTTCGTACGGACTGGGGCAGGAGCAGGATTCTGTAGACCGCCGCGCCCTCGTTCAAATCTAGGCCGGGGATTCCTCCTCCGCTAGGCCTCACTGGTAACTTCGGGACAGAGCTGTCCTATGGCCCCAGAAAGGTCTCAAATCGGTGTAGATGTTAACAGCAGTCACCGAAGGTCAGTAATGAGGACCAGGGGCGTACCTAGAGCATTTGGCACCAGGGGCGAACCCTTTGTTTGGCAACCCCCCCCCCCCCCCCCCCCAAGAAAGTTAAGAAAACATGCACAAACTTTTTTCAATGTTTTCAATAATATTTATAAATAAAAATAAAACCCCTTAATAAAATAAACCTCTGCACACCCCCTTAACGAAATAAACCCATTAACCCCCCTTAATAAAACCCATTAACCACCCCTTAATAGACCCCTTAACCCTTCCTTAATAAAATAAAAACCTGCACCCCCTTAAACCCCAGTATAATAAACATTGGTGGCGCAGTGCGCCCCCCCCAACATAATAAACATTGGTGGCGCAGTGCGCCCCCCCAACATAATAAACATTGGTGGCGCAGTGCGCCCCCCCTCCCTAGTATAATAAACATATAAACATTGATGGTGCAGTGCGCCCCCCCCAACACCCTAGTATAATAAACATTGGTGGCGCAGTGTGCCCCCCCAACATAATAAACATTGGTGGGCAGTGCGCCCCCCCTCCCTAGCATAATAAACATATAAACATTGGTGGTGCAGTGCGCCCCCCCCCCCAACACCCCAGTATAATAAACATTGGTGGCGCAGTGTGCCCCCCCAACATAATAAACATTGGTGGGCAGTGCGCCCCCCCTCCCTAGCATAATAAACATATAAACACTGGTGGTGCAGTGCGCCCCCCCCCAACACCCCAGTATAATAAACATTGGTGGCACAGTGCGCCCCCCCCCCCAACATAATAAACATTGGTGGGCAGTGCCAATGAGGGTTAAAAAAATAAATAAAAATTAACT
Source organism: Bufo bufo (assembly GCF_905171765.1). Taxonomy (NCBI): domain Eukaryota; kingdom Metazoa; phylum Chordata; class Amphibia; order Anura; family Bufonidae; genus Bufo; species Bufo bufo. The sequence continues at coordinate 408,561,978 of NC_053394.1, forward strand.
CACCACCTCCAATTGATCGCGTAGCTGCTGCCGGTCTCCTTGTAATTTCTTCAGGACCTGTGGTGATGTCACTGAGCTCATCACATGATCCATCACCATGGTAATGGACCATGTGATAGAGGCTGGAGCTCAGTGACGTCACCACAGGTCCGGAAGAAATTACAAGGAGACCGGCAGCAGCTACGCGATCAATTGGAGGAGGTGAGTTAATTATTTTTTTTTAACCCTCATTGGCACTGCCCACTGCCCACCAATGTTTATTATACTCGGGGGGGGGGGCGCACTCAATGTTTATTATACTGGGGGGGGGGGGGCCGCACTCAATGTTTATTATACTGGGGGGGGGGGCCGCACTCAATGTTAATGAAGATAACTGACCTGTTAATACAAATGCAGGAGGCGGGTGCCGGAATCAAATAGCGGCACCCGACCTCTATGACAGGGAGCGGCACCTGAGGGGTTAACTGCCGCTGATGAGGCTGATCGCAGCTCCCTGTCATAGAGGTCGGGTGCCGGCTATTTGATTCCGGCACCCGCCTCCTGCATTTGTATTAACAGGTCAGTTATCTTCATTGGTGGCGCAGTGGCCACAGCCCCTCCCCCGGCCCTGTCCCTCTTCTTATTGGCCGCGGCGGCAGCAGCACAGGGGGAGGGAGAGACCATCTGGAGCCCTGCCCCTATCACAGCGCCACGCCTGGCCCACTCGCCACATTTTTTTTTTTTTTTATCCTCAGTCGCGGCGGGCCCCCAATGGCGTAGGGCCCCATAGCCATTGCTATGGCTGCTATGGCGATCCCTACGCCACTGGCACCCCCCTTGTGAGTGGCACCCGGGGCGGGCCGCCCCCCCCCTTGGTACGCCACTGATGAGGACTTTAGACTTTATAAAGTGGACGGATGAAGTCAGATTAGGTCTGCAGTATCAGAGGTGAGGAGAGAGACGTCTTCCTCAGTCCACAGCTAGAAACGCCCCTTATTGTGTGCTTTCTAAGAGATTTTCTAGCCAGACCGGTGTGCGGGAGAAATCCTTACTGTTTATATTTTGTTGAAGATATGACCTTAGGAAGAGTAGAGGGGAGGTATTTGTATGATTATAGTTAAGCTTGGCTTTCAGATCTGTTAAGGAATAAGAATGAGAGTCGCTCAGTATCTCCCTAACATGAGTTGTGGAGTTTTTAAGTGAACCCACCACACTATCTAGCAAAGCTTTAGGTGCCACATTCATAATGTCTCTAATTTGCAGGGTTATGGAGGGAAAAGGTATACAATGTTGTGAATCTTTGAGCCCCTTCCAAACAGAAAATGTAGCTTTCATTAAGGAGGAAGCTAGTGGGGGTAAAGTTTGATCAGTTCTGTGGCCTAGTAAAAAGGCCCTAAAGTTGCAGCCCAGTAGATCTTGTTCCATAGAGACCCAAGATTTGTTGAAGGCTTCCCTCAACCAGTCTATCGCTCTGGCCAGAAGAACCGCTTTACCATAAAGTTCGGGGTCTGGGAGTGCAATACCGCCCCATTTTTTTGCTCTATTCAAAGACTTGTAAGACAGTCTAGGTCTTTTATTAAACCAAATAAATGAGCTAAAAAGGGATCTCACCCTTTTATAAAATAAAGAGGGGACTTGTATGGGGAGAGTCTGTTGTAGGTATGTTAATTTCAGGAGGATTAATGAGGCCAAAATATTTTTCCTCCCAAACCACGAGAGTATTGGCAATTCCAGGTTTTTAATTGTCTTAGTGATCTCCAATAACAGAGGGTCATAATTCAGAGCTAACCATTGAGATAGGTCTGTGCTAATTTTGACCCCTAAATATGTCAGGAAAGGAGCTGTCCAGTTAACCCCCTCAGCTCCCCTAGCTTAAACACCCTTAATGACCAGGCCACTTTTTACACTTCTGACCTACTCTACTTTCACAGTTTATTGCTCGGTCATGCAACTTACCACCCAAATGAATTTTACCTCCTTTTCTTCTCACTAATAGAGCTTTCATTTGGTGGTATTTCATTGCTGCTGACATTTTTTCTTTTTTTGTTATTAATCGAAATTTAACGATTTTTGTAAAATTTTGCAAAAAAAACGACATCCATATATAAATTTTTCTCTAAATTTATTGTTCTACATGTCTTTGATAAAAAAAAAAATGTTTGGGTAAAAAAAAATGGTTTGGGTAAAAGTTATAGCGTTTACAAACTATGGTACAAAAATGTGAATTTCCGCTTTTTGAAGCAGCTCTGACTTTCTGAGCACCTGTCATGTTTCCTGAGGTTCTACAATGGCCAGACAGTACAAACACCCCACAAATGACCCCATTTCGGAAAGTAGACACCCTAAGGTATTCGCTGATGGGCATAGTGAGTTCATAGAACTTTTTATTTTTTGTCACAAGTTAGCGGAAAATGATGATTTATTAATTAATTTATTTTTTTCTTACAAAGTCTCATATTCCACTAACTTGTGACAAAAAATAAAAACTTCTATGAACTCACTATGCCCATCAGCGAATACCTTGGGGTGTCTTCTTTCCAAAATGGGGTCACTTGTGGGGTAGTTATACTGCCCTGGCATTCTAGGGGCCCTAATGTGTGGTAAGTAGTTTGAAATCAAAATCTGTAAAAAAATGGCCGGTGAAATCCGAAAGGTGCTCTTTGGAATGTGGGCCCCTTTGCCCACCTACGCTGCAAAAAAGTGTCACACATGTGGTATCGCCGTATTCAGGAGAAGTTGGGAAATGTGTTTTGGGGTGTCTTTTTACATATACCAATGCTGGGTGAGATAAATATCTCGGCAAAAGACATTTGACCAAGATATTTATCTCACCCAGCATGGGTATATGTAAAATGACACCCCAAAACACATTGCCCAACTTCTCCTGAGTACGGCAATACCAGATGTGTGACACTTTTTTGCAGCCTAGATGCGCAAAGGGGCCCACATTCCTTTTATGAGGATATTTTTAGACATTTGGATCCCAGACTTCTTCTCACGCTTTAGGGCCCCTAAAATGCCAGGGCAGTATAAATACCCCACATGTGACCCCATTTTGGAAAGAAGACACCCCAAGGTATTCAATGAGGGGCATGGCGAGTTCATAGAAATTATTTTTTTTTGGCACAAGTTAGCGGAAATTGATTTTTTATTTTTTTTTCTCACAAAGTCTCCCTTTCCGCTAACTTGGGACAAAAATTTCAATCTTTCATGGACTCAATATGCCCCTCAGCGAATACCTTGGGGTGTCTTCTTTCCGAAATGGGGTCACATGTGGGGTATTTATACTGCCCTGGCATTCTAGGGGCCCTAAAGCGTGAGAAGAAGTCTGGAATAAAAATGTCTAAAAATTTTTACGCATTTGGATTCCGTGAGGGGTATGGTGACTTCATGTGAGATTTTATTTTTTGACACAAGTTAGTGGAATATGAGACTTTGTAAGAAAAAAAAAAAATTTCCGCTAACTTGGGCCAAAGAAATGTCTGAATGGAGCCTGACAGGGGGGTGATCAATGACAGGGGGGTGATCAGGGAGTCTATATGGGGTGATCACCCCCCTGTCATTGATCACCCCCCTGTAAGGCTCCATTCAGACGTCCGTATGTGTTTTGCGGATCCGAGCCATGTATCAGTGGATCCGTAAAAATCATACGGACGTCTGAATCGAGCCTTACAAGGGGGTGATCAATGACAGGGGGGTGATCAGGGAGTCTATATGGGGTGATCACCCCCCTGTCATTGATCACCCCCCTATAAGGCTCCATTCAGATGTCCGTATGTGTTTTGCGGATCCGATCCATGTATCCGTAAAAAAAAACATACGGACATCTGAATGCAGCCTTACAGGGGGTTGATCAATGACAGGGGGGTGATCAGAGAGTCTATATGGGGTGATCACCCCCCTGTATGGCTCCATTCAGACGTCTGTATGTGTTTTGCGGATCCGATCCATGTATCCGTGGATCCGTAAAAAACATATGGACATCTGAATGCAGCCTTACAGGGGGGTGATCAATGACAGGGGGGTGATCAGGGAGTCTATATGGGGTGATCACCCCCGTCATTGATCACCCCCCTGTAAGGCTCCATTCAGACGTCCGTATGTGTTTTGCAGATCCGATCCATGTATCAGTGGATCCGTAAAAATCATACGGACGTCTGAATGGAGCCTTACAGGGGGGTGATCAATGACAGGGGGGTGATCAATGACAGGGGGGTGATCAGGGAGTCTATATGGGGTGATCAGGGGTGAATAAGGGGTTAATAAGTGACGGGGGGTGTAGTGTAGTGTGGTGCTTGGTGCTACATATTACTGAGCTGCCTGTGTCCTCTGGTGGTCGATCCAAACAAAAGGGACCACCAGAGGGCCAGGTAGCAGGTATATTAGACGCTGTTAACAAAACAGCGTCTAATATACCTGTTAGGGGTTAAAAAAATCACATCTCCAGCATGCCAGCGAACGATCGCCGCTGGCAGGCTGGAGATCCACTCGCTTACCTTCCGATCCTGTGTGCGCGTTCACAGGAAATCTCGCGTCTCGCGAGATGACGCATATATGCGTGAGTCTGCGCAGGGCTGCCGCCTCCGGAACGCGAATCTGCGTTAGGCGGTCCGGAGGTGGTTAAAGGGGGATGCCTGTGCAAGTTTTTGTTTTGTTGAGGTTGATAAGCCTGAGCATATGATAAATGATTTGCTATGGTTCACTTTGAAATTGGAACAAATTCCGTAGTTCTCCAGATGTTGATAAATACTAGGCAGCGCGGATTTTGGATTACTGATCATAACAAGCATATCATCCGCGAAGGCTGCTATTTTATGTTCTTGATATCCAAGGGTTATGCCTTTGATAGTAGAGTCATTTCTGATTGTTTGAAGAAGGGGCTCAAGTGTCAAAACAAAAAGCAAGGGGGACAATGGACACCCTTGTCTAGTGCCATTTTTTATACTAAAAGGGTGTGATATTGTACTGTTAACTGAAATAGAAGCGGAAGCATTAATGTACATGGCATCTATTGCGTGCATAAAGGCATGTGGGAAGTTCTGGGATATGAGGACTTGCTTCATGAAGGACCAGTTGACTCTGTCAAAGGCTTTTTCGGCGTCTGTGCTGAGAAGAGCCACCGGTATTGATTTTTTTTTTGCATAGTGTAAGATATTTAGGACTCTAGCCGTATTGTCCTTACCTTCTCTGCCCTTGACAAAGCCTACTTGGTCCCTATGAATAAGCGAGGGGAGAATTTTCGCTGAGTCATTGTTTATATTGTATTGTCTTGTTTCCTGTACACCATCCGTGACATTATAAGCCGCCAAAACCGTCTCAAGCATGGATCCGGTTTCACTTTTGGCTGAACGCCTCTAGGGTCTTTCATTGGAGGTAGCTGATCTCCGTAGGATTTTTTCTCAGTTTCAAGTGACCGTTCAGCTTGCGTTCATGGAGTTTGTGCTGAGCCTAAGATCTCGCTCCCGGATACGTTCTCTGGGGGTAGTGAGAATTTTGTGCGTTTTAAAGAGGCTTGCAAACTCCATTTTCGCCTTCTTCCCCATTCCTCTGGTGATGAAGAACGGAGGGTGGGGATCATTGTATCGCTGCTCAGGGGTAACGCTCAGTCTTGGGCCTTTTCGCTACCAGAGGGGGCACGGCCCCTCCGCTCAGTGGATGAATTCTTTTTAGCCCTGGGTCAGATATATGATGATCCGGATCGTATTGCTCTGGCTGAGTCTAGACTACGTCTGTTATGCCAGGGTAAACAATCCGCAGAGATATACTGCTCAGAATTTCGGAGATGGGCAGCTGATACTGGTTGGAATGATGCTGCACTCCGAAGTCAATTTTGCCAGGGTCTTTCAGAGGGATTGAAAGATGCATTTGCCTTTCATGAGAGGCCAATCTCCCTGGACTCTGCTATGTCTCAGGCCGTTCGTATTGACAGGCGTCTTAGTGAGAGAGGAGAGATCTCTCCTTCCTGTCATACTCAGTCCCGGGACAGTGCAGCGGTCTCATTCTGTGCGCAGGGGTCTCAGTCGCTGTCAGCCCCTTCTGAGCAGGAACCCATGCAGCTGGGGTTGATTGCCTCAGACAATAGAAGATTCAGCCCGCATGGGAGGGTTTGTTTTTGTTGTGGAGGTATAAATCATTTGGCAAATGTTTGTCCCTCTAGGACAGGGGTACTCAACTGGCGGACCGCGGTCCAAATACGGACCGCGGCCGCCAGTTGTCCGGACCCCGGCCATCCTTCAGAGCGCTCCTCCTCTCCTGCACACTGTACCGTGCAGGAGGAGGAGCTTACCGGCGCACTTCCTCCTGTCCCACTCCCAGAGCGCTGAGCGCAGTGAGACATGTAGCGCTCCTCCTCTCCTGCACACTCTGGTACGTGCAGGAGGAGGAGCTTACCGGCGCACTTCCTCCTTCCCAGGGGCGCAGTGAGAGACGGCTCCCTCCACATGCAGGCACCAGCGCTTTCATCCGGCACCTGCAGGTGGAGGGAGCTTTCTCCCTCAGTGCGCTCACAGGTCCCTCCCCCCCTGCAGCAGCGGCAGCACATAAGGGAGCTTCAAGCTCCAAAGGACACTTACGTGCTGCTGGAGAGGGGAGGGACATCATCACTGCCACCAATGAAATAAATGTCACATTTGGGAAAGAAGGGGGGTGTGGAGAGGGAGGGCTACTGAGAGGCGGGAACACGTCACTGACTGCAGGAAAGGACTCCAGTCAGTGTCGTGTTCCCATCTCTCCTGGGCCATCTTCTTTAGGTAACCTGATTAAATAAAGTGATTAAGCCCCATCAAACCATGATAGTTTTGTTCCGCATCCAATTCCCATTATTGGGGCATTGGATGCGGACCCCTTAGTTTCAATAGAGCGGAAAAAGATGCAGACAGCACACAGTGTGCTGTCTGCATCTCTTGTGGCCCCATTGTAATTAAGGGGTCGCATCCAATCCCCCAATAATGGGAATTGGATGCGGAACAAAACTATCATATGTCTGTTCTGTGGCTTGGGTTGCCACCCGGCCAGTAGTTCACCAGCAAGGCTGGTATTTTAGTTTCCTTGCTGGTGCCAGAATTTTCCTGTAAGGACTGTTAAGGTACTTTCACACTTGCGGCAGGACGGATCCGACAAGCTGTTCACTCTGTCAGATCCGTCCTGCCGCTATTTCGCCGGACTGCCACTCCCCATTGACTATAGCGGGAGTGGAGCTACGGCGCAGCATGGCAGTGCACGGCGTGAGGCCGCCAGACGAAAAAGTCGGACATGTAGTACTTTTAGTCTGGCGGCCTCTCACCGTGCTGCGCCGTAGCTCTGCCCCATCCCCATTATAGTCGATGGGCACAGTGCAGCGGCACGGCGAAGTAGTGGCAAGATGCATCTGACAGGGAGAGAAGCCTGTCGGATCCGTTCTGCTGCAAGTGTGAAAGTACCCTTACTAATGAGCGCTTCCATCATGGAACGCACATTAGTACAGCATTTACCTCCACCGCTACTTGTGCTAGTAAAAAAATATATATATATTACGGTACCTCCACCTCCATTTGCTCACGCTGTGGAGAACACTCCCTGCTGACTAGAAGCTCAGGACAGGACCTACAAGACGTCATCACGTTGGAGCACCGGTCCTGAGCTTGCAGTAAGCAGCGAATGTTCACCGCAGCCAGGTGAATGCTAATTTATTTTTATTTTTTTAGAAAAGCAGAGAAGGGGGGCACTAATGGGGGCATTACTCTTACTGGGGGCACTAATGGGGACATTATTCTTACTGGGGCACTAATGTGGCCATTACTAATTCTGGGACTTACACGGGCCACTGCACTATAACGGCAGAGCGCCCCACGCGCATTGATCACATGATCGCATGGCATCTTTACTGTTGTCGTTCAGCTCGGACCTTCACCTGACTGCAGACCCAGGTATGTAGACCTTTAATAAAACTAGTTGAGTACCCCTGCTCTAGGAGATTCAGGCAGTTTTCTGGGAGTAATAAAGAGACAAAAAGGAAAAAATCTTTTAAAAATGTTCCGTCTGTTACTATTGGCAGGGTTGAGGCGGAAATTGAAGGTTTTCCGTTTGCTTGTAGTTCCCGTTTTGTCCTACCTGCTAGGGTGGCGCTAGAGAGCAAGAGCATTTTTTGTGAGATTTTTGTGGATAGTGGAGCAGCTGTCAATCTCATTGATAATCAATTTGCAATAACTCATGGTTTCCAGGTATGCACTTTGGGAAAGGATATTCCTGTTTTTGCTATTGATTCCGCTCCACTTTCACAGAAATCATTAAAGGGCATAGTTCACAATATCCGTTTAATTGTGAGTGATGCTCATGTTGAGGATGTGTCATGTTTCGTCCTTAGCGGTTTGCCTACTCCTCTAGTGTTGGGGCTACCCTGGCTCACTAAACATAACCCCACCATTGATTGGCAAGCGAGGCAAATAAATGGTTGGAGTGACTTTTGCAGAGAGAATTGCCTCATAACATCTGTTTCTGAGGTTTCTACTAAGACTGTACCACCTTTCCTCTCTGAATTTTCGGATGTCTTCTCTGAGAGTGGAGTTCAGGATTTGCCTCCGCACAGGGAGTATGATTGCCCTATTAATGTCATCCCAGGCGCCAAGCTGCCTAAATCTCGTTTATACAATCTCTCCCAACCTGAGAGGGTCGCTATGCGTGCTTATATCTCTGAGAGTCTGAGAAAAGGACACATACGACCCTCGAAGTCACCTGTTGCCGCTGGCTTTTTCTTTGTTAAGAAAAAAGATGGTTTTTTAAGACCTTGTCTGGATTTCAGGGAGCTGAACAGTATCACTATTCGTGATCCTTATCTGCTTCCTCTGATCCCGGACCTGTTTAACCAGGTTGTTGGGGCTAAAGTCTTTTCCAAATTAGACCTAAGAGGGGCATACAACCTGGTCAGGGTCAGAGAAGGAGACGAATGGAAGACGGCTTTCAATACCCCTGAGGGCTATTTTGAGAATTTGGTTATGCCTTTTGGTTTGATGAATGCCCCAGCCGTTTTTCAGCATTTCGTGAACAGCATTTTTTATCATTTAAAGGGAAAATTTGTATTAGTGTATTTGGATGACATTTTGATTTTTTCTCCTGATTTCAAGACTCATAAGGAACATTTACGTCAGGTCTTACTCATCCTGCGGGAGAATAAATTATACGCAAAACTGGAAAAATGTGTGTTTGCAGTTCCAGAAATTCAATTTCTGGGGTTTCTTCTCTCTGCTTCTGGTTTTCGCATGGACCCCGAGAAGGTCCGCGCTGTGCTTGAGTGGGAGCTTCCTGAGAATCAGAAGGCGCTGATGCGTTTTTTGGGCTTTGCCAATTATTACAGGAAATTTATTTTGAATTATTCCTCTGTTGTTAAACCACTCACTGATATGACCAGAAAGGGGGTAGATTTTTCTTCCTGGTCGGTAGAGGCGCGTAAGGCCTTTTCTAATATCAAGGAGAGTTTTGCTTCCGCTCCCATCCTGGTACAACCTGATATTTTGTTACTCTTCATAGTTGAGGTTGATGCTTCTGAGGTAGGGGTGGGTGCGGTCTTGTCTCAGGGTTCCTCTCCTGCCAAATGGCAACTGTGTGCCTTTTTCTCAAAGAAACTCTCCTCCGCAGAGAGAAATTATGATGTGGGAGATAGGGAATTGTTGGCCATCAAGTTGGCTTTTGAGGAATGGCGCCATTGGCTAGAGGGAGCCAGACACCCTATTACCGTGTTTACTGACCATAAAAATCTGGCCTACTTGGAGTCAGCCAAGCGTCTGAACCCGAGACAGGCCAGATGGTCTTTGTTCTTTTCAAGGTTTAATTTTGTTGTCACGTTCCGCCCTGGGGTTAAGAATGTGAAGGCAGATGCCCTGTCACGTTGTTTTCCGGGAGGTGGGAATTTTGAAGACCCGGGTCCCATTTTGGCTGAAGGTGTGGTGGTCTCTGCTCTTTTTCCTGAATTGGAGGCAGAGGTGCAGGCAGCCCAGTCAGAAGCTCCTGATCTTTGTCCTCCTGGGAGGTTGTTTGTGCCTCTCGCTTTGAGACACAAGATTTTTAAAGAACACCACGATACGGTCCTTGCTGGGCACCCGGGGGCAACAGCCACACTGGATCTCATCGCTCGGAGATTCTGGTGGCCTGCGCTTCGTAAGTCGGTTGAGGGTTTTGTGGCAGCTTGCGAGACTTGCGCTCGTGCCAAAGTCCCTCATTCACGGCCATCAGGTCCTCTCCTCCCTTTGCCCATTCCTTCCCGTCCTTGGACACATCTGTCCATGGACTTCATAACGGACTTGCCTCGTTCCTCGGGGAAGACTGTGATTCTGGTGGTGGTGGACAGTTTTAGCAAAATGGTGCATTTTATCCCTTTTCCTGGTTTGCCCAATGCTAAGACGCTGACGCAGGCATTTATTGACCACATTGTCAAATTGCATGGTATTCCTTCAGACATAGTCTCTGATAGGGGCACGCAGTTTGTTTCCAGATTCTGGAAGGCTTTCTGTTCTCGCTTGGGGGTTCGGTTGTCATTCTCTTCTGCTTTCCACCCGCAGTCGAATGGCCAGACGGAGCGCGTCAATCAGAATCTGGAGACATATCTGCGCTGTTTTGTGGCGGAGAATCAGGAGGATTGGTGTTCTTTTTTGTCCCTTGCTGAGTTTGCTTTAAATAACCATCGTCAGGAGTCCTCTGATAAGTCACCATTTTTTGGTGCATATGGGTTTCATCCGCAGTTTGGGACTTTCTCGGGAGAGGGGTCTTCTGGTTTACCTGATGAGGACAGATTCTCCTCGTCTTTGTCATCTATTTGGCAAAAGATTCAGGATAATCTAAAGAGCATGAGTGAGAGATATAAGCGTGTGGCAGATAAGAGACGTGTGCCTGGTCCGGACCTGAATGTTGGTGATCTGGTGTGGTTGTCTACCAAGAATATCAAATTGAAGGTTCCCTCCTGGAAGTTGGGTCCTAGGTTTATTGGGCCTTACAAGATCCTGTCTGTCATCAATCCTGTTGCCTACCGTCTTGATCTTCCTCAGACTTGGAAGATCCATAATGTTTTTCATAAGTCCTTATTGAAACCTTATGTTCAACCTATTGTACCCTCGCCTTTGCCTCCTCCTCCGATTATGGTTGATGGAAATCTTGAATTTCAGGTCTCTAGGATTGTGGATTCTCGTCTTGTCCGCGGTTCCCTCCAGTACCTCGTTCATTGGGAGGGTTATGGTCCTGAGGAGAGGATGTGGGTCCCAGTGACGGACATTAAGGCCTCTCGTCTCATCAGGGCTTTCCATAGGTCCCATCCTGAGAAGGTGGGCTCTGAGTGTCCGGAGTCCACTCGTAGAGGGAGGGGTACTGTCACAGCCAGACAGCTGAGAAGCTCTGATAGGAGCCTTTCAGATCCTCCTCCTTGAATTTCTTTGTTTTGGTTTAGTTCCTCATCTCGTTAGTCTATATCAGCTGTCATGCAGTTGGACTGATTGCTGCCCTTTAAGTTCCTCCCCAGAATGCAGTAGTGTGCGGCTTATACAACTTCCTGGAGTGTGTGTGCATGCTGTTCCTAGTTCCCAGTCCACAGTCCCCAGTCGTCTGCAAGATAAGTTCTGTTTATGTATTTATTATTTTCTGTTTTCTGGATCCAGGTGACCCTGACTCCCTCCGTATCTGTGTAGGGAGCCGGTGGTCGTGTCCCCTCACTATTGTAGGGTCTTCAGGTGTAAGATAGTCGAGGTACGTGGATATGCGCCCATCCACCTTTGGGGTGGTCGCATAGGCTGAGCAATAAGGGAGAGTGGCAGGTCTCATGCAGGGGTCTCCCTTTTGTTCCTTAGTTGTGGATCCAGTGAGTCATTGTTTATATTGTATTGTCTTGTTTCCTGTACACCATCCGTGACATTGTGGTCCTATTTTCCCTTTAATCATTAAGTATCTACCTTCAGGGTCTATGATCTGGTCGCTAAATAGAAAGGGGATATTTCTTTTAAAACCTATACTCACTCCCTTCGAGTTAGAGGAGGGGGATCCACAATGATACCAGTGAGGGTATTGAGAGAATGAAAGGTTAGGAAATTTGTTTGTCTTTAGATGAGTCTCTTGGAGGAATAAGACATTAGCTCTGTCTCTCCTCAACACCCCAAATATATGGCGCCTCTTAGATGGCGAGTTAAAGCCATGGACATTGTATGATGCTATCCGTAAGTCCGCCATTGGGGGAGTGGAGGAGAGCCCGAACCGTCTAAATAAGTAAATGTATGATGCAATGTCTGAAACATAATGAGATAGTTTACTGACCAGGATGTAATGTTAAGGTTGGTATGGTGCAGCTTGTCTCTCTCTTAAAATTTTCCTTGCGATCTAGGATCATACGTAACAAAATAAACAACATAAATAACATAAACAAAATAATTAGCAGGATCAATGATCACCTTAAAGGGGGGAAAGAGGAGTCCACACATTTAGGAACCTTTCCCTACTTTAGTATAAAGTATCTGTCTGTAAGGGCTAATCTATAAATATACAGACAGCCCCCCCTACAGGTACCCGACCTTATGCGATTAAGCAATCGGAAATCCTAGAGGAATAAAATTCGCATACTACCTGAGATTAAATCGACAAATAGCATAAACAAAATATGGCAAGAAACCTGGGTATTTCGCCTGCCACTAAAGGTATCCTGAATTAGGAGCAGGGAAGACTAGGGGGGTTGTGGGGGTATTATATATATATAATATAGCAGCAAGCTAAGGGGGTGTGGGGAGGGGGGTAAGGAAAGGGGGGTTGAAGTGGATATCGGCAGACGTTCTATAGCGAATCTGAATCAGGCAATATATCTGCGAACAAAAGTTATAAACATACTAGGGAAATCTAGATTGATGCAGCAACCTAGGCGTTAACAAATAGAACATTTCACGTTTGTTTGCCCCAATCAGGGCCTATTAATGGGCCTGAAAACCTACCACTACAATTGAGTATAAGGAGGCTATGAGGAAACACATAGAACTTGTAATATCAAAGGAATACTACCAGTCCCTTAGCTATCGAATGGATGAAACAGCTAGGAACAGGAATCGCGGTTTTTCCTTGAGGAGCGGGTGGTTCCCGGTCAGAAGTAGTCCGCATTGATCCTCCTGGCTGTTAAAGGAGAGTTCTTCCTCTTCTGACGCTGTGCTTTAGGTGTTCTCCTGGTTTCGAATGGTGCTGAATATTGGATCATCGGGAGCGCTGCCAGGTCTTGTATGCTGTCCCAATTATCTATCTTCAAAGGTTGCATCTCCAGATACTCGAACAGCTGGGCCAGATCTGCATGCGATTGGATGTTGTGTCTGCGGCCCTCTATGGCGAAGGAGAGACCAAACGGGAAGGTCCAGCGATATGGAACTTTCTGAGCCCTGAGCCAGTCCGTCAAAGGTTTGAGGGTCTTCCGTTTCTTTAAGGTCACTGGAGCTAGGTCTTGATATATGTTGATGGAAGCCCCATTGTAGCTTATTTCAGCGACGTTACGGGACTTAAAAAGGACCGCTTATTTATCTTGGTAGTTAAAGAAATGGCAAATTATATCCCTTGGCGTAACTGAAGCATTAGGTTGGGGCCTCAGTGCTCTGTGGGCCCTTTCAAGGATAATTTGCGACGGGTATTCCGGACCTAAGAGGTCAGAGCAGATAGCCAGGATCGCTGATGGAATCTCTGAAGCGGTAACGGCTTCTGGAACTCCTCGAAACCGGAGGTTGTTCCTCCGTCCGCGGTTTTCCTGATCTTCAAGTGATGTGTGAACCGCATTCATATGGACTTGGCACTTCTTGAAGCTGTCTGTAGCCGCCATTTGCCACTCTTGCATGGAGGTTTGGGCCGTTTCCAGAGTTTCCACTCTGCCTCCGATGTGTCTCATCTCTTGTCTGAGGGAGGCCAATTCATGTGCGACTGGTTCCAGGGCTCTCGCTAACGTCTTTTTCAGGACTTTACTGGAGATCGGTAAGCTTTGAGAACCTCTTGTTTCTTCAATATCGCTGTCGGCCTCAGATGCCCCATGTTCACTTATGGCTTCCTCAGCTTGAGGAGCGGGCGCCATCTTGGATTCTTTAGCGGCACATATCGCCGCCGCTTTCTTTATGAATTTTCACCATGATTCGTCGGGTATGCTAGCGTAAGCTGTGTAGGGAGAGACTCGATGTAACGGAGCTCAAGCACTTGCGACCATTCCCTCCCCCCCGGGCTCCTTTTTGACTAAGCCTGGTGGCTGGACTCCGGTCAGTGCAGCCGAGATGAGGACGTTTTGGGGCCTCGTTCTGCACATGGGCCTAGTCAAGAAACTTAGTGTCAGGCATTACTGGAGAGGGGACGTCCTCTACCAGACCCCACTTTACAGTACGGCCATGACACGCTCCCAGTTTGAGGCCATCTGGAAATGCCTGCATTATTCAGATAATGCAGCATGTACCCACCAAGGTGATCCTGCCTATGACCGCCTGTAGAAAATCAGGCCGGTCATCAATCACTTTGGGGCCAAATTTGTACAGGCCTATGTACCTGGAAGGGAGATCGCGGTTGATGAGTCTCTCATTGCTTTCAAAGGGAGACTCCTTTTCCATCAGTATGTTCCCTCTAAGCGGGTGAGGTATGGCGTGAAGCTGTAAACTTTGTGAGAGTACCTCAGGGTACACTTACAATTTTCGTGTGTACGAGGGGCGAGATTCCCATATTCAACCCCCAGAATGTCCCCCCACTCTGGGTGTTAGCGGGAAACTTGTGTGGGACCTTATGCACCCACTGCTAGATAAGGGTTACCACCTGTACATGGATAACTTTTATACTAGTATTCCCTTGTTCCAGTCCCTCGCCGCCAGATCCACATCCGCTTGTGGGAACGTGCGGAAAAATCAACGCAGCCTCCCTACCCACCCCCTCCAGATACCTATCCCCAGGGGTGAGACTCGTACCCTTACCAGTGGAAACCTGTTGCTGGTCAGATATAAGGACTAGAGGGATAACCTTGTACTGTCCACAATTCATGGTAACGGCATCACCCCTATCCCTGTGCGAAGTACCGCAGCAACGGTCCTCAAGCCCGATAGTATTGTCGACTACAATCGGTATATGGGAGGAGTTGATCTATCTGATTAAGTCCTCTAGCCATATAACGCCATGCGCAAAACTCGGGCATGGTACAAAAAAGTTGCGGTCTACTTGGTGCAGGTTGCCTTGTACAACTCTTTTGTGCTGTCCCGAAGCGCTGGCAACACAGGGACATTCCTTCAGTTCTATGAGGCAGTCCTCAAGGACCTGGGAAAGAGCAAGCCGGAGTACCTCGGGAACTCCCATACTGGAAAGAAGGGACGGACCCAAAAAAGGTGCAGAGTGTGTCACAGGAGGGGGATACGGAAGGACACCACTACTCAGTGTGACACTTCCCCCGATCATCCGGGCCTCTGCATTATTGGTTGCTTCAGGGGGTACCACACTTCCATGGAGTACTAAATTTATATCCCAATTTAGCCACTGACAATCGGATTAAAAAACTCAAAAATATTATTTTGTAAAACTAAAATAAATAAAAAAAGTAGACATATATTAGGTATCGACGCGTCCGTAAGAATCTGCTCTATAAAAATACCCCGCCCCCCAACCCCTCAGATGAACACGGTCAAAAAAATAAAATAAAAATGGTGCAAAAAAAGGTTTTTTTGTCACCTTATATCACAAAAATTGTAATAGCAAGCGATCAAAAAGTAATATGCCCCCCCAAAATAGTGCCAATAAAACCGTCCTCTCATCCCGCAAAAAATGAGCCCCTACCTAAGATAATCGGCTAAAAACTAAAATAAAATTACTATGGAGATACTAAAATGTTTTTTTGGTTTATAAAAAGATAATATAGTGTAAAACATAAATTAATTTTAAAAAAGTAGACATATCAGGTATCGCCGCGTCCGTAAGAATCTGTTCTATAAAAATACCTCATAACCTAACCCCTCAGATGAACAGTGTAAAAAAATAAAAACTGTGCCAAAAAAGCAATTTTTGGACAAATTTTCAATTTTAATCCGTTTTTTTCCAATAACAAAGCAAGGGTTAACAGCCAAACAAAAATTAATATGTATTACCCTGATTCTGCAGTTTACAGAAACACCCCATATGTGGTTGTAAACTGCTGTTTGACTAAACGGCAGGGCGCAGAAGGAAAGGAACGCCAAATGGTTTCTGGAAGGCAGATTTTGATGGCCTTTTTTTTTGCCACCATGTACCATTTGAAGCCCCCCTGATGCACCCCTAGAGTAGAAACTCCATAAAAGCGACCCAATCTAAGATACTACACCCCTCAAAGTATTCAAAACTGAATTTACAAACTTTATTAACCCTTTAGGTGATCCTCAACAGTTTATGGCAAATGGAGATGAAATTTCAGAATTTCTATTTTTGGTAACCTTGCTTCACAAAAATGTAATGTAGATAAACCAAAAATCATATGTACCCTAAAAATAGTCCCAACAAAACTGCCACCTTATCCCGTAGTTTCCAAAATGGGGTCACTTTTATGGAGTTTCTACTCTAGGGGTGCATCAGGGGGGCTTCAAATGGGACATGGTGTAAATAAACCAGTCCAGCAAAATCTGCCTTCCAAAAACCACACTGCGCACCTTTCCCTCTACGCCCTACTGTGTGCCCGTACGGTAGTTTACGGCCACATATAGGGTGTTTCTGCAAACTACAGAATCGGGGCAATAAATATAGCATTTCTAAAATTCAGAAATTTTATCTCCATTTGCCATTAACTCTTGTGAAACACCTAAAGGGTTAACGACGTTTGTAAAATCAGTTTTCAATACCTTGAGGGGTGTAGTTTCTAGAATGGGGTCATTTTTGGGTGGTTTCTATTATGTGTCACGACTATGCTGTGGTCCTGACTCTTAAGCCTCTTCCACACGGGCGAGTATTCCGCGCGGATGCGATGCGTGAGGTAAACGCATTGCACCCGCACTGAATACCGACCCATTCACATGATCTTTTACCATGGTGATGGATCATGTGATGAACGGAGTGACATCACCAAAGGTCCTTTACCTGTAATTAATTCTCACCACAGGTCCTGTTCAGCAAAGGAGACAGAAGGAGATGCCGGGCTATGCGATCAAGTGGACTAAGGTGAGTTAAATTATTATTATTATTTTTTTAACCCCTCCAGCGCTAGTTTACTATGCAGTTTGTATTCAGAATGCTATTATTTTCCCTTATAACTATGTTATAAGGGGAAATAATACAATCTACAGAACACCGATCCCAAGCCCGAACTTCTGTGAAGAAGTTCGGGTTTGGGTACCAAACATGCACGATTTTTCTCACGCGAGTGCAAAACGCATTACAATGTTTTGCACTCGCGCGAAAAAATCGCGGGTGTTCCCGCAACGCACCCGCACATTTTCCCGCAACGCCCATGTGAACCTAGCCTTAGAGTCCGCATGCAGTTGTCAGCGGTCGTTTAGTGGTTCACCGTAGCTGTGAGTATTTGGCCTCACGTGCGGTTGCCGCTGGCAACATGGTGTTCTTGGCAGTGTAGCAGCCTGAGCTTGTTGCTGCGCTGCTCACTGTCTATGCATGCGGTTGCCTATGGCAATTTCTGTTTATATGTGTGCACTTTTCCTGTTAGGTGTGCACGGGGTTTATGTGTGTCTGCACTTCCCCGTTTGGTGATGGAAGGGTTAACTCTGGGTGTGGCTGCTTGGCCTATTTAGTTCCTGCTGGAAGCCTGAGGTCTGAGGGGTACTCCAGGCATGTTGCTGGAGTCATCCTCCTGGTAGCCTTATGCCATCTCTCCAGTGAGGGCCACCCTTGCGGTCATAAAGAATGTCGTGGTGATGTTATGCTTTATGTTTGGGTTATTCTTACTGCAGCTATGGATCTGGGTTCCTGTGTGTTTATGTGTGTGTGCTGTGTCCATTTATGTTTGGGTGTGGATATCAGCTTGTGAGCACGGGATCCAGTCAGTGTGTCTGTGGCAGGTATGTGTGGAAGTATTTTCACTCACCTGCCATATCTATATGCTGTATCTGTTCCCCATTCCTTGCAGCTCGGCCTGTGAGACTCCTGTTCCTCCGTATCTAGGAGGAACAGGTCGTCTTACCCTGCTCCTAGTTCAGGGCCACCCTGAGGGCTAATAGGGACCCCAGGTTCTGGAGTATGAGCCCTCCTACCATCAGGGTCGGCTCATACAGCTAGGAGTCAGGGTCAGAGTTAAGGACGCTGTAGGAGGTGACCTGCTCCCTGATTCTGTGGTTCTGGCCTAGCAGCTTGACTTTCCTTTAACATCGCACGGCTAAGGGTTTTCCCCATCCTCAGCCGTGACATTATGTAAGCATCACAAAGTGACTTCAGACCTGAACTGGTCCCTAAAAATTGGGTTTTTGAAAATTTCAAGATTTGCTTCTAAACTTCTAAGCCTTGTAACGTCCCCAAAAACTAAAATGTAATTTTTCCAAAATGATCCAAACATTTTTGGAGGTATTAGTATGTATTATAAGAGTAGAGAAATTTAAACTTGGAAATTTGCAATTTTTTCCAAAATTTGGGTAAATTTGGTATTTTTTTTATATAAAAAAAAATGATTTTTTTTTTAACTTATTTTTACCAGTGTCATGAAGTACAATATGTGATGAAAAAAACAATCTCAGAATGGCCTGGATAAGTCAAAGCGTTTTAAAGTTATCACTACTTAAAGTGACACTGGTCAGATTGGAAAAAAATGACCTGGTCCTTAAGGTGAAATATGGCTGTGTCCTTAAGGAGTTAAGGGCGCACTAGACATAACACTATCTACACAGATTATATACAGTGGTCAGCTATGCAAATAAGGTGATGGAACAGTGAGAGCTAACAGATAAAAGTCAGTTACCAGATACATATGTGGTCCATTAAAGTTGTAATCTTGCAGAATTCTTGGATGATATAATCCTTAGCTTTAGTCACATGGAAGGCAGTGAGGACAGCGAGTTTCTAGGTCTCTCTAAACAAGACACCCCGTGACCTCCCTTTAGAGAAAGACAATCACCTCTGTCCTGCACGGGCACTTAAACTTCAGGCGGTCACCCCCCCCGCCCCCGGACGATCCACTCCCCGGGACGATCCACTCCCCCTCCTTTTGGTTTGGCAGCCAGAGATCCAAAAAGCCATTATGAATCCTAGCTCCTTACCGGAAGTAGTTCTCAGTATCTCCCCTTCCCTATGTCCCACAGGCAAACGAAGACCGAGAGAACGTCCGTCTCGGTCCCAAAGACATTAACGGTGTATTTATGAGATGTATGGGCAATTTCTTATGAACTCCCAGTTCCATGATGTCTGGGGAGTTTTTTTTTTTATAGTTGTTGACCAACTCAGCCCCCATCAGTGGAGCTGAGATGCCAGCTCGTCTGAGCCGAGTGTGACATGTAACCACAGGGTCTGCTTTGAAGCAGGGCCACCTTTGGAGTCTGTTTTCTCTACCAATTCCCTTCACCTGAGCAAATGGGCAGGCATTATATATATATATATATATATATATATATATATATATATATATTATCTTTATCAGAAATATATTCCCATCTGCTTAGTTTTATGTTAAATATCTATAAATTGAGGCACAAAGTCATCTGAATCAAAAGGTAGGCAATCTTTATTTCCTGCTGGCAGTTAGACAACCAAATAACACACAATACAAATGTTGTCAAGCTCTGCTAAGCAGCTGTCCAGGCTTTATATAAGGTTCCTTATGCAAGCAATAAAGAGGTAAGCTATATAATAATAATAATTGCTATAGCTAGGCAGCTTAGTCGATACTTTGCATAGAACATATAACAGGATGTTTCTATAGAATATGACAGGGTGATGAGGCAGGATGGTCTAAAAACTGTTGACCCAGATGTTCTCTGCAGTTGTGCTTTATTACCCAAGTCAAGAGTCTTTACAAAAATCACTTTGTTATCCCTTAAAATGATATGAATTTAAAAAACTTTTCCAACATGGCGTAGTGGATGAATCCGGTTATGTCGGAGTTGCTTCCACTGAAGAGATTGGTCACCACCTCTGTCTAAGGCACAATGGATGGATCTGTGGAGTTCTGGTGCCAGATCTACTGTAGACCAGCTGATTGGTTGGGGGGTCTGACACCTGGAACCCACACCAATCTGATACTTATGGCCTATCCCAGGGTTCAGCAACCTTCGGCACTCCAGCTGTTGTGAAACTACAATTCCCAGTATGCTCCATTCAGTTCTTAGAAGAGAAAAACAAGTATGCATGCTGGGAGTTGTAGTTTCACAACAGCTGGAGTGCCAGAGGTTGCCTACCCTCTGGCCTATACTGACAACAGGCCACCGAGATCACATTACTGGAAAACCCCTTTAATAACATACACATTATTGTCATTTAGAGCATGGGGTGGTTTAATGGTTCAAACATCATTTTTACTTCTTGTGCAACCGACCAAATTTTTGCTATTGTTTTCACATGTCACATAGGGGTTCTTTATTAATATGTTTTTAGAGATTTTTTTAATCTTATTTAGTTTTATTCGTTTTATCTCAAACTCCAGCTGAATATTTTTTTAAATATGCTAATTGACACCAAAATAAATGGTTAAAATTGGTTCCCTGTTTTAGATATTTTAATAGTTTTTTTTTTGTTTCATGTGAAACAGCCGACCATGCTGACGGTTTCAGCAGGTGTGGACTGTTTTTCTATTTCATTCTAACTTATATTATAATATATATTTTGGCAGGTTGGACATTTACACATTTTTTTTCTTTGTAACTGGGGCATCCACATGTGGCAAGTGAAGCTTGTGCGGCATAACGGCCCTAGCTGGCAAGGTAGAAACCACTATGTGCACAAAATAAGCAATCACCGACAGAATATATTAAGGGGCAGCGTCCAAAACCATCCATAAGAACATTAAAGAATCACTACCACCCCTCCCCATCCAAGCTTTTGTCATTACTTCTAGAAGTACAGATGTAGCAGGGTTACCACACAAACTCTTAACTCAAATTTCTTAACTCAAAATGGTCACAAATGCAACATATCCAATGAATATATTTTATATCATGTCATCTTCAATTATAAAACGAAACAATCCAGAGCTGGTGGGACATACAATAAAAAATAACCAAGGATTTCCCCACTGGTAAATTCATGCGAGATAAGTGAACCATATGACTTCTACAAATACAGGGGTGGCGGGGTCCCTACTTGTTGGATTTATCTACAGGTACATTTTGGTCAGGGTGTGCAGATTAAGAAGATATTTCTCTAGGAAGACGAGTAATGGCTTCTATGTAATTAGGCAATCCTAGCCTGGTTCACTTTTTGGCAGAACTTGCACGTTACTGATGAAATGTGCCCAGTAAGACCAGAGCTGACAGTTTTTTAATGTTACAAATACTTATAGAAGTAGAACAGACCAGGGCTGAAATAGGAAGATTGTTATCCTTTTATATCAGGCCCTGGTTTTGTGCTTCACCAGGTAAGGTTGTAAGATGCACTACTCCCATAGATTTAGGATATGTCACGCAGACAGGCTTACTCTTATCAGTGGTGGCCCCTCTCTCTATTACTACCCCTGTGCTGTCCCATGCTCAGTTAGAGGTAGGTGGAGTGTCCTTAAAAATGATTTAAGGGATTTAGGTCACAAGCTTAGGGAAAGGACCTCAAACACAGTGTTTTCCAAAATACTACCTGTACCACGAGCCACACAAGAAAGGCAGCCAGAGATTAGGGAGGTTAACAACTGGCTCAAGAACTGGTATAAAAAGGAGGGGTTTTGGTTCATGGAGAACTAGGCTGACTTCTCTGTCGGCTACAGGCTCTATCGTAGGGATGGGCTGCACCTCAATGGGGAAGGGGCAGCTGTTTCGGGGGAGAAGATGGTTAGAAGGTTGGAGGAGTGTTTAAACTAGGGACGGGGGGGGGGGGTAATTACGTTATAGGAGGGGAAGATAGTACATGTAGAGACCTGGGGCAAGGTAATAGAAGAATGGAAGGAGGGAGTAGCACAGTTCATAAGGAAAGGTGTAGGGTAAAAAATATACATAAACCTCTTAATTGTATTTATACTAATGCCAGAAGCCTGGCTAATAAAACTGGCGAACTGGAATTAGTGATGTGTGAGGAGGACTATGATATAGTGGGAATAACTGAGACATGGCTGGATGATAGCTATGACTGGGCGGTTAACGTACAGGGCTACAGTCTGTAGAAAGGATGGCAAAAACCGGAGAGGGGTCTGCCTGTATGTAATGTCCTGTCTAAAGCCCACAGTCCGAGAAGATATAAGTGAGGGTTATGAACGTGTGGAGTCACTGTGGGTAGAAATACATGGAGAAAAAAACCCAATATTAAAATACTAATACGAGTTTATTATAAGCCACCTAATATACCAGAGTCCACCGAAAATCCACTACTAAATGAAATAGATGAGGCGGCAAATCATAATGAGGTTGTTATTATGGGGGACTTCAACTACCCAGATATAGACTGGGAAACTGAAAGCTGTACATCTCATAAAGGAAACAGGTTCTAGACAAAACCAAAGACAATTACCTTACCCAACTAGTTCACGTCCCGACTAAAAGGACGGCCACCTAAAGGACACCTGGGAAATAGTGACCATAAAGTAATAACCTTGCAATTGTCATTCAAAAAAGTGTTTCTTCAGGGAGGAACAAAAAAAGCAAAATTCAAAAAAGCTAAATTTAGCAAACTAAGAGAGAGGCCATAGGCCTAACTAACTAGGACAAAGTCTTAAAAAATAAAAATACATCCACAAAATGTGATATTTTTAAAACCATCCTAAAATCTAATTGTTAAGGAACAATAAAAAAACAATGTGTATAAATGTAAAGAAAGCAATAAATGACAAAAAGAAAGCATTTAAATAAATAAAACAGGAGGGTAGCGAGGAAGCATTAAAAAACTACAAGGAAAAATATTGAATATGTAAAATAGAAAAAAAAGCAGCAAAACTCGAGACATAGAGATTCATTGCCAAAGAGAGTAAAACTAACCCCAAAATTGTCTTCAATTATATAAATGGTAAAAAGTATAAATCTGAAGGTTTCAGCCCTGTACAGAGTAATGAGGTGGGAGTTACAGAGAGCGATGAGGAAAAAGCAAATATTTTCTTCTCCACTGTATTCACTGAAGAAAATAAACGGTCAGATAAAATGCAAAAAAGTAAATTCCCCATTAAAAGTGCCCTGTCTGTCCCACAAAGAAGTACAGCGGCGTCTTAAAAAAACAAAAACAAACTGCTGGGACCAGATGGCAAACACTAACGTATCCTAAGAAAATTAAGTAATATCATAGCCAGACCCTTATTTATGATATTTAAGGACTCTATATTGACAGGGAGTGTTCCACAGGATGGACACAAAGCAAATGTGGTGCCAATATTCAAAAATGGTCCAAAAACAGAGCCCAGAAACTAATGTCGTGGGTAAACTGTTTGAAGGTTTTCTAAGAGATGCTATCTTGGAGTACCTCAATGAAAATAAGCAAATAATGCCATATCAGCATGGCTTCATGAGGGATTGGTCATATCAAACTAATTTAATCAGTTTCTATGAGGAGGCAAGTATTAGACTTGACAGCGGCGAATCAATGGATGTCGTATATCTGGACTTCTCCAAAGCTTTTGACACAGTACCACATAAAAGGTTGGTATATAAAATGAGAATGCTTGGACTGGGAGAAAATGTCTGCATGTGGGTAAGTAACTGGCTCAGTGATAGAAAACAGAGAGTGGTTATTAACCCCTTAGTGACCAAGCACATTTTTAAAAAAATTGCATTCCAAGAGCTAGACCTTTTTTGTTTTTTCATAAATGTACTTGTAAGAGGTCTTATTTTTTGCAGGACAAGTTATAGTTTTTAATACACCATTTTAAGTACATGTAATGATTTATTAAAGCCAGCCGTTTAGCTAAAACCCCCTTTGTTTACGTCAGTAAAAACAAGTATGGGTGGTCACTAAGGGGTCACTAATTACCAGTATTAAATATGACCAGTGCGGCCTCCCCCTCCCTCCCTCCCCAGTATTAAATATGACCAGTGCGGCCTCCCCCTCCCTCCCTCTCAATTTATAGATATTTATATGGTACACACTCAGATTGGGTCACTGTCACTAGTGGTGTACCTCAGGGGTCAGTATTGGGCCCTATTCTCATCAATATATTTATTAATGATCTTGTAGAAGGCTTGCACAGTAAAATATAATTTTTTGCAGATGACACTAAACTGTGTAAAGTAATTAACATGGAAGAGGAAAGTATACTACTACAGAGGGACCTGGATAGATTGGAGACTTGGGCAGAGAAGTAGCAGATGAGGTTTAACCCCTTAAGGACTTAGGGGCGTACCGGTACGCCCTATTTCCCGAATCCTTAAGGACTCAGAGCGTACCGGTACGTCCTAAGTTTAAATCGCGATTGCGGCGCCGCGGGGGTTAATCCGAATAGTATGCCGGCTGAAATCATTCAGCCAGCATCCTGTCACAACGCCGGGGGGGGGGGGGGGGGCATGAGACCCCCTGTATCGGCGATCGCCGCAAACCGCAGGTCAATTCAGACCTGCTGTTTGCGGCTTTTACCTGCGGTTGCGGCAGGTGTAGGCGGTGCCATCGGGTCCCCATGAGGGTGTGGTGGGGACCCGATGGCATGGAAGGCAGCGCGATGTCTAAGGCTACTTTCACACTAGCATTCGGGGCTCCGCTTGTGAGTTCCGTTTGAAGGCTCTCACAAGCGGCCCGAACGGATCCGTACAGCCCCAATGCATTCTGAGTGGATGCGGATCCGCTCAGAATGCATCAGTTTGGCACCGTTTGGCCTACGTTCCGCTCAGCAGGCGGACACCCGAACGCAGCTTGCAGCGTTTTCGTGTCCGCCTGGCCGTGCGGAGCCAAACGGATCCGTCCAGACTTACAATGCAAGTCAATGGGGACGGATCCGTTTGACGTTGACACAATATGGTGCAATTTCAAACTGATCCGTCCCCCATTGACTTTTAATGTAAAGTCAGGAGTCCCTATTAATATACCATCAGATCGGAGTTTTCTCCAATCCGATGGTATATTTTAACTTGAAGCGTCCCCATCACCATGGGAACGCCTCTATGTTAGAATATACTGTCGGTTATGAGTTAGATCGTGAAACTCAAATCCGACAGTATATTCTAACACAGAGGCGTTCCCATGGTGATGGGGACGCTTTAAGTTAGAATATACTGAGAACTGTGTACATGACTGCCCCCTGCTGCCTGGCAGATGCTGCCAGGCAGCAGGGGGCAGACCCCCCCCCTGTATTTAACTTATTGGTTGCCAGTGCGGCCCCCCCCTCCCTCCCTAGTATTAATTGTAACCAGTGCGGCCCCCCTCCCTCTATATTCATCGGTGGCCAGTGCGGATTCCCAGTATTAAATATGACCAGTGCGGCCTCCCCCTCCCTCCCCAGTATTAAATATGACCAGTGCGGCCTCCCCCTCCCTCTATATTCATCGGTGGCCGGCCAGTGCGGATTCCCAGTATTAAATATGACCAGTGCGGCCTCCCCCTCCCTCCCCAGTATTAAATATGACCAGTGCGGCCTCCCCCTCCCTCTATATTCATTGGTGGCCGGCCAGTGCGGATTCCCAGTATTAAATATGACCAGTGCGGCCTCCCCCTCCCTCCCTCCCCAGTATTAAATATGACCAGTGCGGCCTCCCCCTCCCTCTATATTTATTGGTGGCCAGTGCGGATTCCAAGTATTGTGACCAGTGCGGCCTCCCCTCTCCCCCCCCTAATTAAAATCACCCCCCCACCATCATTGGTGGCAGCGGAGAGTACCGATCGGAGTCCCAGTTTAAATCGCTGGGGCTCCGATCGGTTACCATGGCAGCCAAGACGCTATTGCAGTCTTGGCTGCCATGGTTACTTAGCAATAAATACAAGCATTATACTTACCCGAAGAGCTGCGATGTCTGTGACCAGCCGGGCGCTCCTCCTACTGGTAAGTGACAGGTCTGTGCTATATGCAATGCGCCGCACAGACCTTTCACTTACCAGTAGGAGGAGCTCCCGGCCGGACACAGACATCGCAGCTCTTCAGGTAAGTATAATGCTTGTATTTATTGCTAAGTAACCATGGCAGCCAAGACTGCAATAGCGTCTTGGCTGCCATGGTAACCGATCGGAGCCCCAGCGATTTAAACTGGGACTCCGATCGGTACTCTCCGCTGCCACAAATGATGGGGGGGTGATTTTAATTAGGGGGGGGGGAAGAGGGGAGGCCGCACTGGTCACAATACTTGGGATCCGCACTGGCCGGCCACCAATGAATATAGAGGGAGGGGGGCCGCACTGGTCATATTTAATACTGGGAATCCGCACTGGCCACCGATGAATATAGAGGGAGGGGGGCCGCACTGGTTACAATTAATACTGGGGAGGGAGGGGGGGCCGCACTGGCCACCAATAAGTTAAATACAGGAGGGGGCGGGGGTCTGCCCCCTGCTGCCTAGCAGCATCTGCCAGGCAGCAGGGGGCAGTCATGTACACAGTTCTCAGTATATTCTAACTTGAAGCGTCCCCATCACCATGGGAACGCTTCTGTATTTAGAATATACTGTCGGATCTGAGTTTTCCGAAGTGAAAAATCAGATCTGAAATAAACAGTTATGCAAACGGATCCGTTCTGAACGGATGCAAGCGTTTGTATTATAGGAGTGGATCCGTCTGTGCAGACACCAGACGGATCCGCTCCTAACGCAAGTGTGAAAGTAGCCTAAGGAAGGCATTGCGCTGCCTTCCGGTGACGAGCCTGTGAGATCCAGCCCCCTGGATCTCATGGGCAGGAAGCTGTATGAGTAATACTCACAGTATTACTCATACAGCCAATGCATTCCAATACAGAAGTATTGGAATGCATTGTAAAGAAATATACCCCCCAAAGTTCAAATTCCCAAAGTGGGACAAAAAATAAAGTGAAAAAAAAAGTTTAAAAAAAAAAAGTTTTCCCCCAAAAAAATTTAAAGTTTCAAGTAAAAATAAACAAAAACGTCATTTTCCTCAAATAAAGAAAAAAAAAAAATGGTAAAAAATAGGGGGGGGGGGGGGGGGAAGGTATACATATTAGGTATCGCAGCGTCCGTATCGACCGGCTTTATAAACATATCACATGACCTAACCCCTCAGAGGAACACCGTAAAAAATAAAAACTGTGCTAAATAAACCATTTTTTTGTCACCTTACATCACAAAAAGTACAACAGCAAGCGATCAAAAAGGCGTTTGCCTACAAAAATAGTACCAATCTAACGTCACCTCATCCCGCAAAAAATGAGCCCCTACCTGAGACAATCGCCCAAAAAATAAAAAAACTATGGCTCAGAATATGGAGACACTAAAACATCATTTTTTTTATTTCAAAAATTATATTATTGTGTAAAACTTACATAAATAAAAAAAAAGTATACATATTAGGCATCGCCAGTGTTCCCTCTAAGCTGCGCGGGTGGGCGGCCGTGCAGCAATTATTGGGGCCCCGCTCACAATTTTATAATGCCCGCCCACTCAGCGGTGCCAGGTGTGCCTGGGCACACCCTAATAGGTTCGTCACCTCCGTGCGCACTGCCCCCCAGCTGATTCCCCTGTCTGTTTTGCTGGCTGACGCCGCCCGCCGCACGGTCAGTTCATTTACAATACCTGGCTGTGGGCTGCCGGTGGGCGGTGGCTAGTATTCAAATAGGGGGACGGAGTCCCGGACCCGGTGGAGGCAGAGAGGGAGTGCGTGCTGTGCGGCGCAGGCTGAGTTGACGTCACGTCACGCTGCATCTGAGTACCCTGCGCGCCTGGCCCCTGCTAGCTGGTGAGGTGAGGGCATATAAAAAAAGAAGTATGTACCCCCCCGTCCCACAGTGCTACGAATCCTCTGTTGTCCCCTGTATTACCCCGATACCCCTCAGTTATATAATATATCTGAGGGGTATCAGGGTAAATTATATAGGGGGTAATATAACTAGGGGTATCAGGGTACATGAGGGGTAATATAACTGAGGAGGGCTAGGCTACTATCAGACATTATACAGGGGTAATATAACTTATCTTACCCCTCACCCCTGTATTATGTCCCTGATAGCCCTCCTCACTTATATTACCCCTGTATAATGTACCCTGATAGATACCCCTTAGTTATATTACCCCCTGTATAATGTACCCTGATACCCCTCAGTTATATAATATAACTGAGGGGTATCAGGTTAAATTATACAGGGCGGGGTAATATAACTAAGGGGTATCAGTGTACATTATTATACAGGGGTAATATAACTAAGGGGTATCAGGGGACATTATACAGAGGTAATATAACTTATATTACCCCTGTATAGTGTACCCTGATACCCCTTAGTTATATTACCCCCTGTATAATTTACCTGATACCCCTCAGCTATATTACCCCTGTATAATGTCCCCCATAACAGTGTGTCATCCACAGGTCCCCCATAACAGTGTGTCATCCACAGGTCCCCCATAACAGTGTGTCATCCACAGATCCCCATAACAATGTGTCATCCACAGATCCCCATAACAATGTGTCATCCACAGATCCCCATAACAATGTGTCATCCACAGATCCCCCATAACAGTGTGTCATCCACAGATCCCCCATAAGTGTGTCATCCACAGATCCCCCATAACAATGTGTCATCCACAGATCCCCATAACAATGTGTCATCCACAGGTCCCCCATAACAATGTGTCCTCCACAGGTCCCCCATAACAGTGTGTCCTCCACAGGTCCCCCATAACAGTGTGTCCTCCACAGGTCCCCCATAACAGTTTGTCCTCCACAGGTCCCCCATAACAGTGTGTCCTCCACAGGTCCCCCATAACAGTGTGTCATCCACAGGTCCCCCATAACAGTGTGTCCTCCACAGGTCCCCCATAACAGTGTGTCCTCCACAGGTCCCCCATAACAGTGTGTCCTCCACAGGTCCCCCATAACAGTGTGTCCTCCACAGGTCCCCCATAACAGTGTGTCCTCCACAGGTCCCCCATAACAGTGTGTCCTCCACAGGTCCCCCATAACAGTGTGTCCTCCACAGGTCCCCCATAACAGTGTGTCCTCCACAGGTCCCCCATAACAATGTGTCATCCACAGATCCCCCATAACAATGTGTCATCCACAGATCTCCCATAACAATGTGTCATCCACAGATCCCCCATAAGAATGTGTCATCCACAGATCCCCCATAAGTGTGTCATCCACAGATCCCCCATAACAATGTGTCATCCACAGATCCCCATAACAATGTGTCATCCACAGATCCCCCATAACAGTGTGTCATCCACAGATCCCCCATAAGTGTGTCATCCACAGATCCCCCATAACAATGTGTCATCCACAGATCCCCATAACAATGTGTCATCCACAGATCCCCCATAACAATGTGTCATCCACAGATCCCCCATAACAATGTGTCATCCACAGATCCCCATAACAGTGTCATCCACAGATCCCCCATAACAATGTGTCATCCACAGATCCCCCATAACAGTGTGTCATCCACAGATCCCACATAACAATGTGTCATCCACAGATCCCCCATAACAGTGTGTCATCCACAGATCCCCCATAACAGTGTGTCATCCACAGATCCCCATAACAGTGTGTCCTCCACAGATCCCCCATAAAAATGTGTCATCCACAGATCCCCATAACAATGTGTCATCCACAGATCCCCATAACAATACCCAAAGGAAAAAAAAATATTTTAAAAACCTGCTGTTTCTCTAGATGACCTTATGTTTATGGTAGTGGTAATAGAGTCTCAAGGGTCTATAAAAGCATCTACACTATTTTTACAGACCTTTGAGACTCTATTAACACTACTATTAACTATTAACATAAGGTCATCTAGAGAAAAAGCAGGTTTTTAAAATTCTTATTTTTCCCATTTAGGTGTTAGAGCAATCTAATTAAAGTTATGTTTTAACACCTAAAGAGAAAGAAAAAATAAATAAAAACCTACGGTTTCTCTAGATGACCTTATGTTGATAGTAGTGTTAATAGAGTTTCAATGGTTTGTAAAAATAGTGTAGCTGCTTTTATAGACCCTTGAGACTCTATTACCACTACTATCAACATAAGGTCATCTAGAGAAACAGCAGCTTTTTTAAATTATTTTTTTCCTTTAGGTATTAAAGCAATCAAATGAAAGTTATGTTTTAACATAAGGGTCAGAAATTGGGTTTTGTTTAGCCTCTTGGTTATTAGTTTTTCTATGTAAATTCTCTGGATCAAAGATTTTTTTCCCCCGTATGGTTTATATATGGAGAGAAATGTCCAGTGATAACAGAGAGGACTATACTGTATATTGTACGGGATGGTGCAGGGGTTATACTGTATATTGTACAGGATGGTGCAGGGATTATACTGTATATTGTACGGGATGGTGCAGGGATTATACTGTATATTGTACGGGATGGTGCAGGGGTTATACTGTATATTGTACGGGATGGTGCAGGGGTTATACTGTATATTGTACGGGATGGGGCAGGGGTTATACTGTATATTGTACGGGATGGGGCAGGGGTTATACTGTATATTGTACGGGATGGGGCAGGGGTTATACTGTATATTGTACGGGATGGGGCAGGGGTTATACTGTATATTGTACGGGATGGGGCAGGGGTTATACTGTATATTGTACGGGATGGGGCAGGGGTTATACTGTATATTGTACGGGATGGTGCAGGGGTTATACTGTATATTGTACGGGATGGGGCAGGGGTTATACTGTATATTGTACGGGATGGGGCAGGGGTTATACTGTATATTGTACGGGATGGTGCAGGGGTTATACTGTATTGTACGGGATGGTGCAGGGGTTATACTGTATTGTACGGGATGGTGCAGGGGTTATACTGTATATTGTATGGGATGGTGCAGGGGTTATACTGTATATTGTACGGGATGGGGCAGGGGTTATACTGTATATTGTATGGGATGGTGCAGGGGTTATACTGTATTGTACGGGATGGTGCAGGGGTTATACTGTATATTGTACGGGATGGTGCAGGGGTTATACTGTATATTGTACAGGATGGTGCAGGGGTTATACTGTATTGTACGGGATGGCGCAGGGGTTATACTGTATTGTACGGGATGGTGCAGGGGTTATACTGTATATTGTACGGGATGGTGCAGGGGTTATACTGTATATTGTACGGGATGGTGCAGGGGTTATACTGTATATTGTACAGGATGGTGCAGGGGTTATACTGTATTGTACGGGATGGCGCAGGGGTTATACTGTATTGTACGGGATGGTGCAGGGGTTATACTGTATATTGTACGGGATGGTGCAGGGGTTATACTGTATATTGTACGGGATGGTGCAGGGGTTATACTGTATATTGTACGGGATGGTGCAGGGGTTATACTGTATTGTATGGGATGGTGCAGGGATTATACTGTATATTGTACGGGATGGTGCAGGGGTTATACTGTATTGTATGGGATGGCGCAGGGGTTTTTATGCTCTTTGAAAGGAAAACCTAAGATAATTGTCACATCGCCCACCTTTGATGGCGCTGTGCCCAGCTCTGAGCCGACCCCGCTCAGCAGCTGCGAAGGCTTAGAGGGAACACTGGGTATCGCCGCGTCCGTATCAACCGACTCTATAAGAATATCACATGACCTAACCCCTCAGATGTACACCGTAAAAAATTTAAAATAAAAACTGTGCTAAATAAACCATTTTTTGTCACCTTACATCACAAAAAGTGTAATAGCAAGCGATCAAAAAGTCACACGCACCCCAAAATAGTGCCAATAAAACCGTCATCTCATCCCGCAAAAATCATACCCTAACCAAGGTAATCGCCCAAAAACTGAAAAAATTATGGCTCTCAGACTATGGAAACACTAAAACGATTTTTTTGCTTCAAAAATGAAATCATTGTGTAAAACTTACATAAATAAAAAAAAAAGTATACATATTAGGTATCGACGCGTCCGTATTGACGGGCTCTATAAAAATATCGCATGACCTAACCCCTCAGATGAATGTTGTAAATAACAAAAAATAAAAACTGTGCCAAAACAGCTATTTCTTGTTATCTTGCCTCACAAAAAGTGTAATATAGAGCAAACAAAAATCATATGTACCCTAAACTAGTACCAACAATACTGCCACCCTATCCCGTAGTTTCTAAAATGGGGTCACTTTTATGGAGTTTCTACTCTAGGGTTGCATCAGGGGGGCTTCAAATGGGACATGGTATCAAAAAAACAGTCCAGCAAAATCTGCCTTCCAAAAACCGTATGCCATTCCTTTCCTTCTGCGCCCTGCCGTGTGCCCGTACAGCGGTTTACGACCACATATGGGGTGTTTCTGTAAACTACAGAATCAGAGCCATAAATATTGAGTTTGGTTTGGCTATTAACCCTTGCTTTGTAACCGGAAAAAAAATTATTAAAATGGAAAATCTGCCAAAAAAGTGAAATTTTGAAATTGTATCTCTATTTTCCATTAATTCTTGTGGAACACCTAAAGGATTAACAAAGTTTGTAAAATTAGTTTTGAATACCTTGAGGGGTGTAGTTTCTAGAATGGGGTTATTTTTGGGTGGTTTCTATTATGTAAGCCTCGCAAAGTGACTTGAGACCTGAACTGGTCCCTAAAAATGGGGTTTTTGAAAATTTCAGAAAAATTTCAAGATTTGCTTCTAAACTTCTAAGCCTTGTAACATCCCCAAAAAATAAAATATAATTCCCAAAATGATCCAAACATGAAGTAGACATATGGGGAATGTAAAGTAATACCTATTTTTGGAGGTATTACTATGTATTATACAAGTAGAGAAATTTAAACTTGGAAATTTGCAATTTATTAAAATTTTTTGATAAATTTGGTATTTTTTTTAAAATAAAAATGATTTTTTTTAACTTTATTTTACCAGTGTCATGAAGTACAATATGTGACGAAAAAACAATCTCAGAATGGCCTAGATAAGTCAAAGCGTTTTAAAGTTATCAGCACTTAAAGTGACACTGGTCAGATTTGCAAAAAATGGCCAAGTCCTTAAGGTGAAATAGGGCTGAGTCCTTAAGGGGTTAAGACTAACAAATGTAAGGTTATGCACATAGGAAGGAATAATGCAAGTCACTAGTAGATACTAAATGGTAAAACACTGGGTAAACACTGACATGGAAAAGGACCTAGGAATTTTAGTGAACAGCAAACTAAGGCTACTTTCACACTCGCATTCTGTGCGGATCCGTCTTGTATCTGCACAGATGGATCCGCACAAATAATGCAAACGTTTGTATCTGTTAATAACAGATCCGTTTGCATTATTCATAAAAAAAAAAGTCTAAGTTAAAACGGATCCTTCTTGACTTACATTGAAAGTCAATGGGGGATGGATCCGTTTTCAATTGCACCATATTGTGTCACTGAAAAACGGATCCGTCCCCATTGACTTACATTGTAAGTCTGGACGGATCCGTTAGGCCCCGCATAGTCAGACGGTCACAAAAATGCAGCAAGCTGCGTTTTAGTGATCGTCTAAAAAACACAACGGAGGCCAAAGGCAGCCAAATTGATGCATTCTGAACGGATCCTTATACATTCAGAATGCATTGGGGCAGAACTGATCCGTTTTGGGCCGCTTGTGAGAGAACTAAAACGGATCTCACAAGCGAACCCAGAAACGCCAGTGTGAAAGTAGCCTAAGCTGTAGAAACCAGTGTCAGGCAGCTGCTGCCAAGGCCAATAATATAATGGGTTGCATCAAAAGGGGGAATAGATGCCCATGATGAGAACATAGTCCTGCCACTTTACAAGTCACTACCACTTTACAAGTCAGACCACACATGGAGTACTGTGTACAGTTCTGGTCTTCTGTGAACAAGGCAGACATAGCAGAGCTGAAGAGGGTTCAGCAGAGCGCAAC
This sequence comes from Bufo bufo, assembly GCF_905171765.1. Classification (NCBI taxonomy): domain Eukaryota; kingdom Metazoa; phylum Chordata; class Amphibia; order Anura; family Bufonidae; genus Bufo; species Bufo bufo. The sequence goes on from NC_053394.1 coordinate 408,595,886, forward strand.
TAAAGTAATAACTGGAATGGGTGGACTACAGTACCCTGAAAGATTATCAAAATTATTGTTATTCACTTTAGAAAAAAGACTGAGGGGAGATCTAATAACTATGTATAATATATCAGGGGTCAGTACAGAGATCTCTACCATCATCTATTTATCCCCAGGACTGTGACAGTGACGAGGGGACATCCTCTGCGTCTGGAGGAAAAAAGGTTTGTACACAAACATAGAAGAGGATTCTTTACGGTAAGAGCAGTGAGACTATGGAACTCTCTGCCTGAGGAGGTGGTGATGGCAAGTTCACTAAAAGAGTTCAAGAGGGGCCTAGATGTATTTCTGGAGTGTAATAATATTAGAGGCTATAGTTACTAGAGAGGGGTCGTTGATCCGGGGAGTTATTCTGATTGCCTGATTGGAGTCGGGAACAAATTTTTTCCCCCCTTAGTTTCTATCTCATAGGGTTTTTATTGCCCTCCTCTGGATCAACTTGCAGGACAACAGGCCGAACTGGATGGACAAATGTCTTTTTTCAGCCTTATAAACTATATTACATCCTATCTGTCATTCCACTTGACTGCAAATAACTGGACATTTACAAGTGTGATTGTCGCCCCTTTTTCCACATGTCTGGACACCAGCTCTTGTGAGAATCCAGCTCTATTTTATGGACTTTCACATACAGGCCCCTGTATTTGCAGTTTTACAGGAATCGAGGGTCCCGATACCGATCACAGGCAGCGTGGGAAACTAAGGTTCTTATTCTTAAATTATCTCTCACCAAACATTTGTGTTCAGAGGAGATATATAAAATAAATAAATTTAGTTTCACTTTTAACTGGATCTGTCCTTTGAATACCAATATTCATTCAATACAGGAGACCATGTTTGTTTGGGGAGCTCTCACAGCGGTCCCAATCATCGCTCCAAGCCCTCGGCTAACTCTGGTAACTGAAAGCAAGGCGCTGTTTTATCTCCCTGTAAAAAGGAGTATCTAATAGAATAAAGCCAGGTTAATGACCACCATAAAAAACACATAAGGGAGGTCACTAACGTGCTAAGCATGAAGATGGCTTCTCTTATATGTGTTTTTTTTTATGTTTAGCAAGAGTTGATTTACAGTTAAAACATTTCCCACATTCTGAACATGAAAATGGCTTCTCTCCTGTGTGATTTCTCTGATGTATAACAAGTTCTGATTTCGTCTTAAAACATTTCCCACATTCTGAACATGAAAATGGCTTCTCTCCTGTGTGATTTCTCTGATGTAGAACAAGTTCTGATTTTGTCTTAAAACATTTCCCACATTCTGAACATGAAAATGGCTTCTCCCCTGTGTGATTTCTCTGATGTTTAAATAGAGATGATGAAGTAGTAAAACATTTCTCACATTCTGAACATGAAAATGGCTTCGCTCCTGTGTGACTTCTCTGATGTACAACAAGTTCTGATTTCGTCTTAAAACATTTCCCACATTCTGAACATGAAAATGGCTTCTCTCCTGTGTGATTTCTCTGATGTTCAACAAGATATGATTTCTGCTTATAACATTTCCCACATTCTGAACATGAAAATGGCTTCTCCCCTGTGTGATTTCTCTGATGTTTAAATAGAGATGATGTATTAGTAAAACATTTCCCACATTCTGAACATGAAAATGGCTTATCCCCTGTGTGAATTCTCTGATGTATAACCAGATCTGATTTACGGTTAAAACATTTCCCACATTCTGAACATGAAAATGGCTTAATTCCTGTGTGATTTCTCTGATGTTTAACAAGATGTGATTTCTGCATAAAACATTTCCCACATTCTGAACATGAAAATGGCTTCTCCCCTGTGTGAATTATCTGATGTTTAACAAGATGTGATTTCTGCTTAAAACATTTCCCACATTCTGAACATGAAAATGGCTTCTCTCCTGTGTGATTTCTCTGATGTAGAACAAGTTCAAATTTAGTCTTAAAACATTTCCCACATTCTGAACATGGAAATGGCTTCTCCCCTGTGTGATTTCTCTGATGTACAACAAGATTTGATTTATTGTGAAAACATTTTCCACATTCTGAACATGAAAATGGCTTCTCTCCTGTGTGATTTCTCTGATGTAGAACAAGTTCAAATTTAGTCTTAAAACATTTCCCACATTCTGAACATGAAAATGGCTTCTCCCCTGTGTGATTTCTCTGATGTACAACAAGATTTGATTTCTTGTGAAAACATTTTCCACATTCTGAACATGAAACTGGCTTCCCTCTTACGTGAGCTGTTTGATATTTAGCACCTCTTCTGTTTACTTTATTCGGTGTTACATTCTGTGATGAATCAAAAGATCCGACCTGTTTAAAAGAATCAAATGATGCATTGTTGCTGTGATTGGATGAGGGTTTATCTTGCATATTGGCATGGTCTTCAAATGTATCTCGTGTGATACCACAATCATCTACTTCAAAATCTGAAGATACCAAATGTTTCTCTAAGTTCCTGGTACAGTCATCTGCCAAGAATAAAACACATTTTATTATTGATGAATAACATTAAAATTGTATTGAAGTTTTATAACTTTTCCAATAAAAAAAATCCACAAAAATGACTAGGCATGGCACAAAATTCAAGTATTAAATGACTAAAACAGTGGTGGCCAAACAGACCACAATCTAATAGTAAAAAAAAAAAAACAGCAACAACATTTATCACAACTAATCAAATCCTCCAACCACCCCATATCTTAGTCCACTTATCATCAGCTCCCCTCTGTTTAAAGATAATTTTCTCATAGTTTTTTACCTTATCAGTAAGGTATAAGCAGTAGAAAGAGTGAAGTGCTTATGCCGCTGTACAGAGCACTGGTGAGACCTCACTTGGAGTATTGTGCGCAGTACTGGAGACCATATCTCCAGAAGGATATAGATACTCTAGAGAGAGTTCAGAGAAGAGCTACTAAACTAGTACATGGATTGCAGGATAAAACTTACCAGGAAAGGTTAAAGGACCTTATTATGTATAGCTTGGAAGAAAGAAGAGACAGAGGGGATATGATAGAAACTTTTAAATACATAAAGGGAATCAACTCGGTAAAGGAGGAGAGCATATTTAAAAGAAGAAAAACTACCACAAGAGGACACAGTTTTAAATTAGAGGGGCAAAGGTTTAAAAGTAATAAAAGGAAGTATTACTTTACTGAGAGAGTAGTGGATGCATGGAATAGCCTTCCTGCAGAAGTGGTAGCTGCAAATACAGTGAAGGGGTTTAAGCATGCATGGGATAGGCATAAGGCCATCCTTCATATAAGATAGGGCCAGGGGCTATCCATAGTACTCAGTATATTGGGCAGACTAGATGGGCCAAATGGTTCTTATCTGCCGACACATTCTATGTTTCTATGTTTATCCATATATTTATATCTGGAGTATAACGAGCAAACCAGGTCCGACTGACCAAAACTCTGGCCAACATCAATATCCTACCCAGAAAGATCTTTTGATACTTAGGATTATCTATTTTGGAAAGATCATTAAGCAAGAATAGTTGGGGTTCAAAAGGGATTCGTATTTTTAGTTTGTACATGATAAAATTATTGATGCTATTCCAATAGTTTATAAGTTCTGGGCAGGTCCAGATCATATGAAGATAGTCCGCTCCTGAAGTGTCACATTTAGGGCAGTTAGACGTATCCCTTAGTCCACATGTATTCATCCATAAGGGGGTAATATATAATCTGTGGCAAATATAGAAGTGTACTACAACATGGTTGAAGTTCAGGGATAGTGAACCTAAATTCCCAAAAATATTCTCCCACCCTTCTGGTTGTAAATTCGGACAATCCACCTCCCACGCTCTTTGTCCTGGTGACTGTATATCACTAAACCGTGCCTTGAGTAATAGCTTATATATATTTGAAATCTTTATTTTAGACAGTGTACCCCCTACCCAATCATTCAAGATAGATGAGCTATCTATATCCAACACCAATTTATCATCCAGACTAGATAGTACTGAAAGCAATTGAAAATACCTAAACCATGAAAAATTTTCTATATTATGTGTCATCTCTATAAATGGCTTAATCGCTCTATCCTTTACTACCTGTGAAATATACAAAATTCTGTTCCTTTGCCAAAATGTGTCAGCTGCAATATCATCTAGCCTTTGTAAGTGTACATTGTGCCAAAGAGGTGTGAATGTAAGTGAACCCTTTACCTTCAACCATGTCCTAGTAGTAACCCACACTTTCAGGAGTAGTTTTATAGTCTCTCTGTAGCCCCGCTCATAGGTCTTCAATAGCCCGGATTCCAACAGGGTAAATATATTATTGTGAGCGTAGCTCCCTACCAACTTCCCTAACAGTGCACTGTTTTCTGATTCGTAGCACATCAATAACTGAGCTGCAATAAAATACCCTTTAAAGTAAGGGAGATTTAAACCCCCACACTCCAGTGATTTATACAAATATTCCAACTTTAATCGAACTCGTTTTCTTCCCCATATTAAATCATTAATTATTCTTTCCATGAGTTTAAAGTATTTATCTTGAATCCAAATAGGTGTATTTCTAAGCACATAGAGAAGTTGTGGTAGTATCACCATCTTGACCAGTGAAACTCAGTCAGCTCTGGATAGGGTAAGTTTCAACCAGATCCCTATTTTAGCTCTAATCCTTGCCATTATGGGGATCAAATTAAGTTGTACAAAATTTTCCACCCGGGGTGATATATTCAAGCCCAAATATTGAAAAGTGTCAACGATGTCCAACTGTGTCACGAGAACCTCTTCCTGTGGCAGGGGGTCTATTGGCATCAAACTGGTCTTAGACCAGTTTATAAGAAGACCGGACACCTCACCAAATGCTTTAACCATTTGAATAATTCTAGGAAGAGTTATTTCCGTGTGGTCTATAAAAAAAAGAACATCATCCGCATATAAGGAGATGCGGTCTTGCACTGCTAACGTACCAAATCCTTTAACCCGATCGTCCTGCCTAATGGCCATCGCAAGGGGTTCAATATAAATGTCAAATAATAATGGGGATAGTGGACAGCCCTGCCGCGTACCTCTATTTAAATCAAAACTAGTAGTCAAGATCCCACTTAAACTTAGTTTTGCCCTAGGAGATCTATACAGTAGTTTGAGAATGCCTATAAATTTTTCCCCAAAGCCCATCCTTGCCAGAACCTTCCAGAGGAAGAGCCACTCCACCCTGTCGAAGGCCTTAGAGGCATCCAATGACAGGATAGAGCGAGCGGTCCCCCCAGGGGCCTGTATATTGGAAAAAAGCCGATGCAGATTATGATGGGTACCCTTGTTTTGAATAAAGCCATTCTGATCCGGATGTATAATACAGCAAATAACCCTAGAAAGCCTTGTTGCGAGAACCCTCGCAAGAAGCTTTACATCTGCATTAAGCAGTGAGATTGGTCTATAAGATTCAATATCTAATGGATCCTTTCCTTTTTTTGGAATTAATGTTATTACGGCTTCCATCATTGAGTCTGGCAGCTTCCCATCCTCCACTGATTCAGAAAAGACCTCCAGCAGTCTGGGGAGAATACAGTCCCCGTATTTAGTATAAAATTCATATGGGAGTCCATCTGAACCAGGGGTGGAGTTGGCTGAGCATAATTTAATAGCTCCCTCCAGTTCCTGAATTGAGATCTCTAGTTCAAGTGCTTTCTTTTGCGCCTCAGTAATAGTTGAAAAAGTAATCCCATCAAGATACGAATCCATCTTATCATCTGTGATCTTAGATTCAGCTTTATACAAGTCCAGGAAGTAGTCCACAAAGGCCTTCTCTATCGGACCCTGTCCACTAACCATCCTACCATTACTCAGTCGAACATTATCTATGTATTTTTTAGATTGTTGACTTGAGATCACCTGACTTGAGATCGCCCTGACTCCGTAAAGTATTTTTGCCCTTTAAAAAAAAGGGATTGTTGGGCCTTATCCAATAAGAAGTTAGAATATACTTGTGTGGCTCTTTGCATACTTTCCCTATTCTCCTCCGTCTTATTCATATAGAAGGATTGTGTCGCCAGTGATGCAAGTTCTTTTTTCTGTTTTTTCCCGTACTCCTTTCTGAGGTTCGCAATATTACTAATCATCATTCCCCTCATATACGCCTTAAAGGTATCCCATACCACTTGAGTTTTTGCTGAGCCATAGTTGTTATCCCAGAAACGGCCAATTTCATTCTGAATTATTTCATGTGTCTTTATCACTGATAACCAGTAAGGGTTTAATCTGAAAGGGGTTTTTTGTGTATATCTTTCCTGGGTTAAACAGAGTTTGAGGAGTAACGGTGAATGGTCCGATATTGATCTTGTTTTATATTTCATTCGTTTTACCAATTTCACATGTTTACTACTTATCAGTGCAAGATCTATTCTGGACATAGATTTACCTGCTTTACTAAAGCATGAAAAAGCCCTTTTCCCCTGTCCTAAATATCCCCAAACATCTTCAAAACCAGCCTCCAAACAAAACCGTGCCAGGGGAGACCCCTGAACCGGACTATCTCCCTTGACACTCGTAGAGACCCTATCACGTAGAGGATCAATGACACAGATGAAATCGCCAACAATCATTGTTGGGCACTCTGGCTATTTATCCATAAATAATAACAAAGAATTAAGAACCGAAAAGGAAAATGGCGGTGGAATGTAGACAAAAGCCAAAATACATGTCTTCACCCTTAATCTACAATATAGGAAGATGAATCTCCCCAGGTGGTCGACAGAGGATGCCTCACAGGCGAAATCAATCAGTCTATGTATCAAGACAGTAACACCTCTGGAGTAGCTGGAAAAAGTAGAATGATACGAATGCGAAGCCCATCCCCTGCCGACCACCCTGGAGGTCTCTTCAGTGAGATGGGTCTCTAACAAGCATACTATTGCTGGTAAATTTACCTGAGTCAAATCAAAAACCGCTTGTTTTTTTCCTCTGTCCCCCAGACCGCGTATATTCCAGGCAATAATTCTAGTCGACATTATCAGAAGCGGTTAGGTGGGACAAAGAAAAAAAAATAAAAAAAAATAAAAAAAATAATAAAAATTTTTTTTAGACGCACCACAGCCCAACCCCACCCCTAACCCCCACCCCCCCGTACAGGTAATCCACCACATATTGTAGTAGATTTCTCTCCTATGACCATCCCTCCGACACTCCCCCCGCTCGTCCACCCCTTTTAAGAAGCGAAGAAAAACAGAATTGGGGGTATAAGCCCCCCATAACAATTTTTGTTCCCACTAAATCCTAAAGCGATTAGATCACAGATCATTTCGTTCAAGCCAATCCACGGCTTCATCCGGGGTATCGAAAAATAGGGTTTTATCCTTAGAAATAATCCGCAATTTTGCTGGGAACATAAGAAAGTATTTAATATGCCTTTCTCTTAGCCTCTTTTTAACAGTCATAAATGTGCGTCTCTTTTCTTGTATGTCCTTTGAGAATTCTGGAAAAAAGGCCAGTCTATTACCATTATATACAACCGGAGAACATTCCCTCGCCCTTCTCAATAGCATATCTTTATCCCCTATGACCAGTAACTTAACAAGAAATGTCCGAGGTTGTCTCCCTGGGATTGGTTTGCCCCCTGGGACCCGATGCGCTTTCTATCAGAAACAGTGGGGAGAACGAGTCTTTCCCAAAATTCTCAAAAATTAAATTCTGTATGAATTCGGTTGAGTTCTTCTCTTCAACACCCTCGGGGATCCCTATTATTCTCACGTTATATCTTCGTGATCTATCCTCAAGGTCCACCACCTTTTTTTTTCAGAAGGCTACATTCTAATTTCAGTGTGGAGACTTCAGAGTTTGTTTTTTGGGATTCATTCTGTATCAGGGCGACGGAGCTCTCCAGATTGTTAACTCTGTCTCGCATTTTGGACAAATCATCTTTTATTAGTCCCACATCAACTTGGATAAACCCAAGTTGGGTTGTAACCGCCTGTATTAAATCCCCATTTTGTTTAACCGCTAGCAATATTTCTTCTAGCGGAGAGGAATTATCATTATCATTAGGGATAACTTCTCCCATTATACCCTCTTCCTCTTCAGGGTGTCTGGAGGCTTTTTGTGGTTCTAACCCAGTCACCTCAGAGTCGTCATTTTTTTTAGAGGCAAAATCCTTTTGTCCGCCCCTCGTATTAACCCTCGGAGACCTCAGGAACTGGTCGATTTTTGTTGTTTCAAAAGTTTTTGACCCCGGTTTCTGACCGGAGAAGTCGGCCGAGCGTCTACTAGCTTTTGGAGCCATGCCTTGTTGTTATATATCCTTTGATCTCTTTTTTTTTTTTTTTCTCCCCTTTTTCCCCCTCTTCTTTCTTTTTCCTCCTTTTGTTTTCTGTTTTCCTCTTTTTCTTTTCTCTTCTCCTTTTATATTGTTATTTATTTTTTTATTTATTTTTTTTTTCCTTCTTTTCTCTTTCCTTTTTTTTCTCCTTTTCTTTTCTTTTTTTTCGCCTTTCTCTCCTCTTCTCCCCCTTCCCTCCTTTCTCTTCTCTCCTCCTTTTTCCTCCTTCCTTTTCTTCTTTTCTTCGTCTTATTTCATTCGCCTTTTTTTTTTCCTCCTTTCCCCTCCCTGTCTCCTTCTCCCCTCTTCTTTTTTATTTTTTCTTCTTTTTTTTTTTTTTTCCCTCCCCCTTATCCCTTATTTATTTATTTTTTTTCCTCTTCACCATTTTTCCTTTTTTTTTTCCCACTTTATACTTTATTCCTTTTCCATTTGTATCTAGAGCTATCTTTTATTTTGGTTTTATAGCTTCCTCACTTTTTCCCTAAACAGTGAGGGTGAATGGTAATAAGCCCTTGAATGTGTTTTCTAGAGTGATAAAGCAGTTTTACTTAGCAATTTGTATCGAGGGGAGAGGACATAGGGGAGACAGCAGACAAAGGAAAGAGATCGCAATCTCCAAAAGCCCGTCAGCCAAAGTGATCTCAGCAAAGTTTAGTCAGCAAGGTTAGTCCCAGCAGTACAGAGGAGAAGGGGAGAAGGATCCACAAGAACTGGAGGCACAAAGCGGAGGTCAGGTATGACGGGGGAATCAGACAAAAAACCCCAAACAAGGTCCGTCCAGCAACCTGACAGTCGCAACGGAGTTTACTCACAGTCACTATCACAGCGAGATTAGTCACAACGATATCGGGAAGGAGGGGAAGAGGATCGGCAGCGCCGGGAAACACGAGGATGAGGAAGGAGGTCAGACGTAGGAGGGGGATCAGACGGAGCTCCCAGGTGAGGTCTGACAACCCATCCAGCAGCCCATCAGTCGAGGTGAACACAGCAGAGTTAGTTGGTTAGTCACAATGGTTAGTCACAGCGGTGCAGAGAGGAGGGGGGAGGATCAGCAGAAGCGGCACACTCAGCAAGCGGATAAAGAGGAATCACTGACTAGGCAGCAGCACATACCCCCGCGACCATAGAGAACGTAGGGCTGAGAACCATCATAGAGACGCCAGGAGGATCAGGAGGGTCCGAATAGCGGGATAGCCGAGCCGTGGGGAGGGCGGAGAGCGTGACGTACTCTGTCTACGTCATCACGTCATTCACCCAATCAGTGATTTAAAAAAAGATATATAAATAAAACATTTCCTAGCTCTGGACAAAAGGCCACGAATTCCATCTTCGTGCCCCTCACAATAGTTATCTCCCCTCAGTGTATCTTTCACAGTGGAATTCCCCTTTAGTGCCCTCTTCACAGTACTGATGCTCCCTAAGTGCCCCTACTCAGTAGAATGTCCTCTTGAGGTCTCCAAACAGTAGTTATGCAGTAGTGCTGTCCCTTAGTGTCCCCTTTACATCAGTGAAGCTCCTGTACTATGAATAAAGTTAAAAAAGTAAAACCGAGCACATCACGCTCTTCCCAGCAGCAGGCAAATATCTGATGTTCAGTGGTGAGACTTTTTTGTATGACCTCTTAAGACTACATTCACACGTGAAAAAGAGGCCATAAAAAACGGACATGCTCAGTTTTTCATGGCCATTTTTCAACCATTTTTTGCATCCCTTTCATTTTTAATGGCCATTATTTGAGGATGATTTAGATTATTTTTATTTAATCACCAATCCCTGCAGTACACATAATGTCCCCCGTAGTGGCCCCAGAATAGTAAAAATGTTCCCCAGGGTGGCCCCCATCAGTAATAGTTAATAATGTGCAGGGTTTAGTTTTCATAGGGAAAAAAATGTAATTACTCCTCTCATCCACTTGCACACATAGAGAAAAGTCGCTCTTGATTTGGTGCTAAAGGACCTACATTCTAAGTGGGATGATGTCACCATGCGCTCCTGAACCATCACCCTGAGAGACTGCCTTGTGTGTGCGCAAGCGGATAAGGCAATTTATTTGAACCCCTAAAAGGCCATTTTCCACTAGTTTACCCATTTTAAACGGCCATTACATGGATGCTCTCCTGTCTAAATGGCCATTAAAAATAGTCCCATTTCTGGGGCGGGAGGCTTTCCGGCATGACGTGGTGTGCGTGACACGTCAGCCCGTAGCTCCACCTCCCTTCCCTGCCCGCGATATGGGAGTGGCCTGATGCTTGGTGTGGACGTTCCAAGTGCCTTGATCCCCGGCGTCCATGGCTATCAGACGGGTAATCCCACTGTGTTGCTGAGTCGCGTTCCTGCAGGAGTATGTGTGGAGGTCTCCTTTGATCTCCGGTTGCAGCGGGGAAGAAGGATGGAATGAGGAGGGGAGTGAAGGCCATCTGGAGGATTGCGGGAGAGTCTTTCTTGGCCGGGAGCTGTTGAAACTTTGATGATTAACCGGACGCCTGGTGGGTGAAAAAAAAAAATCCTTTCGTCTCTCCTTATGTATGGGGCTGATATTTGGTGTGGAAGTGGTATTGGAGGCATACACATTAATTGTCTACATCCCTCTGAGGATTATTGGAGGGGTTAGAATTAGGGGTACTGGAGAGTGGGCTCTGTTTGATAAAGCTGGATGGATGAAATTCTGAAAGCAGCTGTAATATCCCATGAAGCCAGTTTCCCCGAAATGTTTTAAGTGTTGCCTCACATTGTAGCATTACTATTAACTATCCTATTTACTAACTGATGGGATATATTCAAGGGTTCACCTGGTGAGAAACCATATTCTTGTGACTCAAATTGTGTAACATTATGTGCTATAGTGGCTTGGAGAAGTAGTGCACACAATATGGCATTTTGGTCAAGTGAAGTGAACCCTTTTGAATGGTGAAACTTTGCTTTACTTTATTTGTGCGGAGGTGGGCAAACTAACCCTGGATCTTTACAACCTCCAAAAAGCTCATATTTGATAACATGCATTTGAAGATTTACTAACTCTCTAATTTATTAATGACTGGTTAACCCCAGCTGTGGTTTATGAATGAACTACTAACGAATTGTGTGTCTTAAATATGGAGGACTGAGGACTAGCATCAATATCTTTATTAATCAAGATATACTAATGATCACTTACTATCTGGTTATGCTGATTGTTAATGATCTATATGTTTAGCCCCAGTTGTGATCCATCATTGAATTGCTAACAAACGGTATGCTTTAACTAGGGAGGTGTCACGGATGTAGCAGGGGAGAACACCAAAAGACAATAAGAAGGAAGGGAAAAGACACTAGGCCTCACCGCTAGGGAAGGAAAAGGGTCACCTATAAAACCCTGCTCCTGGCCGTAACTCCTATCCCGTATGGGCACCTCTCGATGGTAGAGATGCCCATACACAGGAACCTAGAAAACCCTGTTGGCCCTCGAATGCCCTAAAGGTAATGACAGGGCAGAGACAACCCGCTCCTTCCCTGGTGAAGGAACCAGCATCTCACTGAGGCCTAGTAAACAACAAAGGATGGGGGGGGGGATACAAAACACAACAAGCGGAACACTTAACTTCTAAGGATGATGGACGATCAGGACTTCAACAAGAACCACACTCCAGCTCTTCCAAAACCAAATGAAGCTATCCAGAGCAAGGAGTGATGGGTAAAGTCAGACTAAATAGGGATGGGTAAAGGTCACATGATCCACACCTGAACAGGAGGTGTGGACATACAAGCAACACACAGACAAAGTGAAACCAAAAGAGGCTGTCAGATTACTAATGTGCAGATAATCTTTCAGACCTTCTAAAACTTGTCCCTGGTGTGACAGGAGGACTGTGTACTAACATCAATAGCTTTATTAACAGAGATATATTAATGATTGCTTATTAATTGGTGATATTGAAGAATTTTTAATGATTTATGTTTTTGTTTGAGGTTGATGGGGGGATTAACATCTATCAATTTAATAACTGGGTTTTATTGTTGAATGAACTGCTCTAGGCTTTGCTATCTGAGGTACAGTCAATGAATATTGTGATCTGTTAGAGGTGAATCCTGGAGGGATGCTAATCTTCCCTACTATTTCTTACTAATTAGGGGAGAGGAGGAGTAAAAATGCTTAAGAAAAAAGATGATAAAGATAAAGTGGGAGAACAGAGGCGGTCTGGAGTGTATGGTTCCCCTAGACAAGATATGCCTAGAACAAGAGGAGAACGAGAGGGTGGATTGGATAGATTCCTCCAGGCTTCGTCAACCACAGGGAATAACAGGCAAACCAAATCCAACACTCAAAAAAAAATATGGTAGGGAGTAATGAGGATACAAATTAATTAGGGGCGACGATGCCATCTCCAGCAGATATGATACAATCTCCTACACTGGCGGACATTATGTCAGCAGTGAGTAAATCTAATACTGTGTTGGAGATGATAACGAAACAAATGGGGGAATTGAAATCTGAAATACACCTGATTAGAGAGGATTGTAAAAAGAGTCAGTAAGAGAGTAAATCTTGCAGAACAAAGGATCAGTGACTTAGAAGATCAAGTTCTTGGAATGGTAAAAGATTTCAAGAATTTGAAAGCAGAGAATGAGGCACTTGGTAAGAAAGCCACAGACTTGGAAGACAGGGATAGGACATCAAATATAAGATTGATAGGAATACCTGAAAAAAATGGAGGGTGTAAATTGTACACAATATATACAGGATTGTATTGGCGAGGTGGTGGGCAAGGAAAACTTGTCTAAATTGTTCAGTCGAGAGAGCACATACCACGGAGGAATTTATTGGGTAATTTTCCAAGGACAATAATAGCAAAAATTACTCCGTTTAGGGATAAGGTTGTTATGAGTAAAATAAGATCCTTAGGGTTAGTAGAAATCAACGGATCAAAAGTTTCAATATATCCGGATTATTCAGCTACAACTCAAAAAGAGAGAGAGAAATGTATTAATGTTAAACGAAGACTTTGTCAAGCTGAGATAACCTTTTCCCTTTTATATCCTGCAAAACTCAGTTGTGTACAAGGATAGGGTTAGCTTCTTCTCTTCTGCTCAAGAAGTGAATAAGTGGATGGAAACTATGGGTTTAGGATGAATTAAGTGGATGTTAAGTAAAGATATGTGGAGAAGGTAATACTATTCAAGGTTTTGGACAAGGATGGGCGGAGGGAGGTGGATATCGCGTTAGATAAAAGGGAGGGGGACGGGGCGGGAAAGAGCAAGAGGGAAGCGGGTGGCGTTGTTTATTTCTTTTTCTCTTCTTTTTGATTCTCCTTCATTGTGATATGTATTATCAGAAAGGATTCCTGTAATTAAAATCTTGTCATGAAATGTAAGAGGTCTGGGGGAGAAAGTAACAAACTATGCTGTTTTCAATGTAATAGGTAGCTATCTCCCAGCTATAGTGTGTTTAATGGAGACTCATATGTTGAGGGATAGATTGGTTCTTTTTAAAAGAAAATGGATTGCATATCAATTTCATTCTGTCTATAGTGGGAATAGTAGAGGGGTTAGTATTCTTATTCACAAAGATAGATTATGTTCAATAATTTCTCAAAAGATTGATGCTGAGGGTCGATTTGTAAGATGTGTAGTGGCAGGGGTTTATATCCCTCCACCTTATAGACACGAGGTGTTGTTAAAATTAAATGAGTTCCTACAGGATAAACATAACTGTCCACTACTATCGCTGGGAGATTTCAATTGTACGATGGATGAAGACTTGGATAGATTAACAAAGAAAGATAAGGTAAAAAAAAACTGGTGTTACGCCCTTGAAGAGTATTAAGAGTTTAGTTGGTGGGATATATGGAGGATTCATAATCCGTTATTAAGACAGTTTTCTTATTATAGAAAAACGTATGATTCTCTCTCTAGGATTGATTTGGTATTTGGAAATCAGTTGACCCTTCAAAGGAAAGTTGTGGTCTCGTATGATCTCAGATCATTCCCCAATGTTAATAAAGATGAACTTAGAGGTGGAAGGTGAGAAAAGTGTTCGCAAACTCTATTCGGTTAATCCTATTTGGCTTAGGCCTCATGCACACGACCGTTGTGTGCATCCGTGGCTGTTGTGCAGTTTTCCGTCTTTTTTTCGCGGACCCATTGACCTTCAATGGGTCCGTGGAAAAATTGGAAAATGCACCGTTTTGCAGCCACATCCGTGATCCGTGTTTCCTGTCAGTCAAAAAAATAGGACCTGTCCTATTTTTTTGATGGACAACGGTTCACGGACCCATTCAAGTCAATGGGTCCGTGAAAAAACACGGATGCACACAAGATTGGCATCCGCGTCCGTGGTCCGTGGCCATAGGCCCATTTCACACGTTGAGTATTCCGCGCGGATGTGATGCGTTAGGTGAACGCATTGCACCCGCACTGAATACGACCCATTCATTTCTATGGGGCTGTTCACATGAGCGGTGATTTTCACGCATCACTTGTGCGTTGCGTGAAAATCGCAGCATGCTCTATATTCTGCGTTTTTCACGCAACGCAGGCCGCATAGAAGTGAATGGGGTTGCGTGAAAATCGCAAGCATCCGCAAGCAAGTGCGGATGCGGTGTGATTTTCACGCACGGTTGCTAGGAGACGATCGGGATGGAGACCTGATCATTATTATTTTCCCTTATAAAGCATTCTGAATACAGAATGCATAGTAAAACAGCGCTGGAGGGGTTAAAAAAAAAATTCAAAAATTTAACTCACCTTAGTCCACTTGATTGCGGCCCGGCATCTCCTTCTGTCTCCTTTGTTGAATAGGACCTGTGGTGAGCATTAATTACAGGAACAGGACCTTTGATGACGTCACTCCGGTCATCACATGGTACATCACATGACCTTTTACCATGGTGATGGATCATGTGATGACCGGAGTGACGTCATCAAAAGGTCCTTTACCCAGGTCCTGAAGAAAGAATACAGAAGGAGATGCCGGGCTGCGCTATAAAGTGGACTAAGGGGAGTTAAAAATTTTTTATTTTTTTTTTTAACCCCTCCAGTGCTATTTTACTTTGCATTCTGTATTCAGAATGCTATTATTTTCCCTTATAACCATGTTATAATGGGAAATAATACAATCTACAGAACACCGATCCCAAGCCCGAACTTCTGGGAAGAAGTTCGGGTACCAAACATACGTGATTTTTCTCACGCGAGTGCAAAACGCATTACAATGTTTTGCACTCGCGCGGAAAATTTGCGGGTGTTCCCGCAATGCACCTGCACATTTTCCCGCAACGCCCGTGTGAAAGAGGCCTTAGAGTGGGACCTACTCTGACAAATAGGCGCAGCACAGTGCGGCGACAACATGGCACTGCCCTAGTAGAGACGGCAGGACCCAGGAGTCAGACAGCAACCCTGCTATCTGACAATGCCCCCCACGGCACTGGGTCCTACCAACCCACCAGCACAGCGCCACAAAAACAAAGGCCACCACGCAGTACTGCACCATGTGAACAGTCGTCTAAAACAACATGTTCTTTTCCATCAGAAATAGGATTGTAGGAGGTTGTACACTCTAATATTACGCTGATAAGCGAGTTGAATTAGAACAAAGCATATCATTGTGGATGTGCGATCCAGTTCTGTTTTTCTCCCCTTGATTTATGCATGTGGAATCTTTCTTCTTTACTACTGGTATCAGCACTCCTCCCATTCGGCACAGGTGGTTTTGATTCCGCAGAACTCTACATATAAGTGGTAATTGACCTGCACTTCCTGATAGCAGTGGACATGTTGTGTTAGACAACTGTTCGCATGGTGCAGTACTGCGTGGTGGCCTTTGTTTTTGTGGCGCTGTGCTGGTGGGTTGGTGGCAGGGTTGCTGTCTGACTCCTGCGTCCTGCCGCCTACTAGGGCAGTGCCACTTTGTCACCTATTTGTCAGAGTAGGTCCCACTCTAAGAGGCAACCTTGACGTGGTGAGTGGGCTCATGCTTTTTGATCAAAATGTACACTAATGCCTCTTGTACAGCATGCAGTACAGGGGGCTGTAGACTTTAATATTACGCTGAGAAGAGAGTTGAATTAGATCAAAGCATAGCATTGTGGATGTGCGATCCAGTTCTGTTTCTCCCCTTGATATATTACCAATGGTAGCTTCCTGGACGCCGGAAAGATTGGGAAGACCTCATAGGCAGAAACAAAAATCCGGGAAACTCACACCGGTGAAAATTGCTCCAGAGATAGATTGAGTGACTCTCAGAACTTTTGATGAGCTTAGTCAGCCAAGATTGAGGCTTGGGGTGAGACAGAAATGTGCACTATATACACAGAAGGCTTTTATTACTCTCTAATGCTTATTTGCTCCTTTCCTTAAACTTTTAATAAGTATAAGTAATGTACGAAAACCTCACCCTCACCTAATAAGAAATATTGGCTCTATTACATTAACTGCCCGCTCCCTCTACAAGATCCTCTAGGTGGCAGTCTACGCCCAACCCATCCATCCACATGTCTGTGGTTGTAGTATTGCTCCTAACTGGAGCCAAGTTAGGTTCTGGTTTTAGTTTTGTGGTTTTTACATATAAGTGCACCTGTGTGAATGTCAGCATCCTTTATTTGAAGCAATACCCAGGCACAAGTTACATAAGTTTATATTTTGTACCATGTAATTACATAACTAGAGGGACAAATATGACAAGGAGTGACCTATGGAGACAGGTTGAATGGAGGTGCAGTAATATCTTATACCTTGAAATGCACCAACATACTAATATGCTTCATCATTTATTATCCTTATGTAAATGGCTATGATTAAAGTGTGCTCATATAATGGGAGAGGCTTGAACGCGCCTGCCAAGAGGAGTCAAATATGCAATATGCTCAAAACACAAAAACCAGATGTTCTGCTTTTGCAGGAAACTCACTTTCGAACAAACCATGTACCCAAGTTGGGTCATTTGGTGTAGAACCGTTTCATAGCACGACTCTGGATTCAGCCTCCAAAGGAGTTAGCATAGCACTCCATAAACAGCTCCCCTTGGAGGTGCGTTCAACTCTTGTGGACAGTGAGGGAAGATATCTTTTCATTAAAGGTGTCCTCGTTCACTGAGGGCATAGTTGTCATGGGTGGCGACTTTAATGTAGCAGTCTACCTTGAAGTGGACAATTCAACAGGCATGTCCTCGCTGTCACAAAAAGCACTTAGGCACATTTGCAACAATATTGCAGGGACGGACTTAGTGGATGGATGGCGAACATTACACCCCAGGGAGAGGGACTTCTCATACTATTCCCCAGCACACGTATCATACCAGAGGTTAGATTGTATCTACGTTACTATTGAAAAAGATGAAAGTCCATTCCTACCTCCACAATATACAATCCTCCTCAGCACAAACACTATTCCATACTGATCAGATTTCAGATTCACAGAATACTATACGCAGCTCTACAACATTAGACATGAAACATCAACACAGAAGGAAGAGGATAGGATTAATAACATGAAGAACTGGTTGAATTCCCTTAATTTACCTAAATTAAACCATACACAAGCACAGACCCTGACAAATCCATTCACCCTAACAGAGTTGGATAGCTTTAAAAACTTCCCCTCTCTATAAAAGCCCAGGCCCAGATGGACTGTCTACGATTTATTATAAATCCTTCCAAAACATACTTCTACCAATACTACTTTTGGTATGTAATTCAATCTGGGAGGCGAAACCCCTGCATCCACAGATGTTGACAGCGCAAATCACTATCATACCCAAGGAGGGCAAAGACCCATCTTCCTGCTCCAGCTATCGGCCACTTTCTCTACTTGATAATGATTTGAAACTGCTGGCTAAGATGTTGGCCACTAGGCTACAACCTCTCCTCCCACAGCTGATACATATGGAACAAGTTGGATTTGTAAGCGGGCGCAAAGAGAGAATGAACTGGTAATGGTACTTCTAGGTACGGATGTCGAAAAGGCATTTGATACGGTAGATTGGACACACATGAAAAATACTTTGCAATTCTTTCACATTCCCGAAAAGCTTTATTAAGGCGGTGATGGCAATGTACAGCGACCCTAGTGTCCAAGTCCTAGTCAACAATACATTGTCACCAGTGTTCAAAATTAGCAATGGCACCAGACAGGGATGTCCGTTACCACCGCTTTTGTTTGTACTAACCATGGAACCTCTCCTGCAAGCTTTTAGGCTCGACCAAAGAATACAGGGAATCAAAATACGGAAAGAAACACACAAACACACACGCTGCTTTTGCGCATTCGGAGGCGGCTTTCCCGGAAGCCCATGCAATGTTGGATTATTTTGGCACCCTCGCTAATTTTAAAGTAAATCTAAATAAATCCAAAGTATTAAACATTACTCTAGATCCTCAAACACAAAAAACACTTGAGAGGTGTTCACTATTCACATGGGCGACGCAGAGTATCCCCTTTCTAGGTGTCCATCTTAGTACTCATCCTTCTACCTTGTATACCGAAAACGACAAAAATCTCCCACATAATATTAGCACCATAATTAAAATGTGGGACATATCATTCACCTCATGGTTTGGATGCAGATCCCTCATTAAAACAATCCTCCTCCCGAAAATATAAGATTACACTCATCGGTAATCACTTTTCCATAAGCCCATGACAGCACCCTTGAGAGACCACCTCTATCCAGGACAGGAAACAGGAACTTTCGTGGAGAGCTCTTAAGGAGGAGCATCGCCCCTAGAGCACCAGTTAAACGCAAGAACTTGTCCTAAAACACAAACTACACAAAAAGATACACTTTTTTATATATATATATATATATATATATATATATATTTGTGGTCGTGGCTACGGATATTGAGAGGACGTGAGGTAACTACATGGGTGTGAGTGACCTGGTATAGCTGGCCTGAGGTGTGCCCGAAGCCATGTCCGAGGGTAGGCCTATAAGGGGGCAAAAGAGACAATTAGGTTGGAATTAGCGGTTTTTATTTTATTTTTTTTATTACGAGGTTACAACACAAGGTTACAGAAAGCGTCAGAGATTTCCTTGTGTGGATTAGGTATGTATCGGGTGAAGCAGGATGACTGCCAGCGGCCCATTTTGCGGATAATGTGGCATGGGACATTGTGTTTCGAAGCTGCCGAGGCGGCACCTATGCGGAAGGAGTGTCCGGATATGGTTTTGGGATCGTGGCCCAGCCCCTTGGCCAGGATGCGAATATGGGAGATGAACCGGGCCGTGGTGAGAAATGTTCCTTTGAACGGTAGTAGTGGTTCGTTCGCGGAGGAGTGAGCCAGTAGGGCCAATAGTTTGTTAAGAACCTGGACCGGGCACCACTTGTTGAAAGTTTGGAAGTATTTGATTTGAACGGGCGGCCCGGATTGCGATGTTTTAGTGGATGGCAGATTTAGTACGTGATGATCAGGATTAAGGACTAGCTGGCTTTTGGTTAAACCTTTGATTTTGGATGATCCTACGGTGAATTCTCCTGGGCGCAGAAAACCATAAAAGCTCAGATACATGGCAGCTTTACTGACCATGGAGGGAAGAAGGCCAAAAGGACTGCCGTCTAATGAGTGTGAGAGCTTTCTGAACAGCTCCCCGGAGACCGGTTGTCTGTTGGGCGCGCTGCTCTGGCTGTTCTTGAGGATGCCCCTAAGGGTGGCTTTGACTACTGGGGAAGTGAAGACTGACTTGCTGCCTGGGTCCCTCAGCATGGAGTGGTGCTGAACCCCTGTCAAATACAGCTTTATGGAGTTATAGGATAGCTTGAGGTGCGTGTGACAATATGCTAGAAAGGCTATTAAATACGTGGACTTATCGGTGTTGGTTCTGGGATGAAGACAGGAAAACTGTTTGTAGATGTTCCAACCGGTCCTGTAATTCCTGGCCGTGTTGGCGGAAAGTGAGCTATACATGAGGGACTTGGCTGTGGAAATGAAATGTCCTAATCCATGCGGAGGGTGTGGTAATCCGGAGGCGATAGACTCATTGATTCCGCCTCTGGCATGATCTGGAAGAAAATTATGAAGGTTAAAACGAGACACTGCGTCGGCAGCGGGATTTCGAATGCCCTGGATATGCCTGGCTGAGATATGAAAATTGTGATGTAAGGATAGCCATACTAGCTTGCGTACAAAGGACATGATGTGAGGACATTTGGAGCGCCCTTTACTGAGGATATCCACCACTGTTTGGTTATTGGTGATGAATGCAACTGGGGAATCTGCCCATTGGTTACCCCAGACCTGAGCCGCCGTCACTATGGGATAGATCTCCAGCAGGGGAGAAGACCTAAGGGACTCAGGTAAGGAAGAAATTTCAGTGGGCCACGGTGCTGCAAACCACTGCCTGTTGTATATGGCCGCAAAACCTCTGGATGCTGCGGCATCTGATAAAACCATGGTGAAATCAGGACTCCATTGGGGGATAAACAAATAAACCCCGTTCCAATGGGCGAGGGAGGAATTCCACATGGCCAAAATCAGCCATTGCCTGGGCATCTAAGAACACTGTGGAGTCCTGCTCGGGAGCTGACGGCAATAAATCTAGGAGCCCAGACATGAAAGCTTTCCCTTGAGGCATGATCCTGGTGACGAAATTTAACATGCCAAGGAGTGACTGCAGCTCTCGTTTGGTGAGGACCTGGGACCCTGTGAACTGCGCAATGATTGTTCTGATTTTGAATAGCTTGTCGAGCACGATACCGAGAAAGGTGACTACCGTGGCCGGTCCCTCGATTTTGGTTGTGGCTCCCGGAACCTGGAGATCTTTGAGAATGCTCAGGAAATTATTAAGTTTGCACGGTTTAACACTGGGTTGTTCGATCAGGAGGAAATCGTCGAGGTAATGTAGCGCCACAGGACATTTGCAGCGATTGACCAAGATCCAGTGGAGGGCTTGGGCGAACCGGTCAAATAGCCAGGGACTGCTCTTTGAACCGAATGTTAAATGGGAAGCAAAATAATAACGGTCCTGCCATTTGATGCCATGGAATTTCCAAAGCTGAGGGTCAATGGGCAATAGTGTTGAGCGCGAATATTCGAATATCGAATTTTTTTCGCGAATATCAGCACTAAGCTAATTCGTGAATATTTCGAATATAGTGATATAAATTCGATATTTCGAATATTCTTTTTTTTTATTGTTATATTTTTTTCTTTCCCACTTCCCTAAAGTTGTTCTTACCTGTCCTTTGGATTCCTGGCTTCCTGGCTGCTCCAGTCAGTGCCCGTTGCCGCTTCTGCCGACTTCCGTGCTCATGGAGCGTCCCCATCACCATGGGAACGTCTCCATATACTAGAATGTACTGTCGGATTTGAGAATTACGTGAAAAATCGCAATTCGATTATTTCAAGTTATAATAATCGAATTTCGATTTTAACTTAGCACTGCTATATTTAATACTAGCCTAATATGGAATATAGCAGTGCTAAGTTAAAATCGAAATTCGATTATTATAACTTGAATTAATCAAATTGCGATTTCAACTTGGACCTGGTTTACTATGGTTGGCTTGGTAGAATTAGCGAATATGACGAATGTATTCGTCATATTCCACAAAACGAAGATAACGAAGTATTCTGCATCTTCGTTTTAGCTACCTATTCATCAACTTCGCTAATTCTAGCAATCATATAGGAAAGTTTACTATAGAGACAGCTAAGTTTAATTCGCTATGCGATTATATTACTGCTTTTAAAAAAAAATAAAAAATAGAATAATTATAATACCTGATTATTATAATTATTCTATTTATAAAAAAAAGCAAAGTAATATAATCGCATAGCGAATTAAACTTAGCTGTCTCTATAGTAAACTTTCCTATATGATTGCTAGAATTAGCGAAGTTGATGAATAGGTAGCTAAAACGAAGATGGAGAATACTTCGTTATCTTCGTTTTGTGGAATATGACGAATACATTCGTTATCTTCGTTTTGTGGAATATGACGAATACATTTGTCATATTCGCTAATTCTACCAAGCCAACCATAGTAAACCAGGTCCAAGTTGAAATCGCAATTCGATTTATTCAAGTTATAATAATCGAATTTCGATTTTAACTTAGCACTGCTATATTCCATATTAGGCTAGAATTAAATATAGCAGTGCTAAGTTAAAATCGAAATTCGATTATTATAACTTGAAATAATCGAATTGCGATTTTTCACGTATATCTCAAATCCGACAGTACATTCTAGTATATGGCGACGTTCCCATGGTGATGGGGACGCTCCATGAGCACGGAAGTCGGCAGGAGCGGCAACGGGCACTGACTGGAGCAGCCAGGAAGCCAGGAATCCAAAGGACAGGTAAGAACAACTTTAGGGAAGTGGGAAAGAAAAAAATATAACAATAAAAAAAATAAAAATAATTCAAGTTATAATAATCGAATTTCGATTTTAACTTAGCACTGCTATTTTCCATATTAAGCTAGAATTAACGAATATGGAATATAGCAGTGCTAAGTTAAAATCGAAATTCGATTATTATAACTTGAAATAATCGCATTGCTATTTCAATAGGAGAGTAGCCTTTAAGTTAAAATCTCAATACGCGATTATTTAAATCGCATATTAATCGCGATAACTAGAATAATGACGAATATTCGACGAATATAAAACGAATATTCTGTCGAATATTCGCGAATTTCGTCGAAATCGAACATGGCACCTGCCGCTCATCACTAATGGGCAACAGTTTAAACGCGTCAGCGATGTCTGCTTTAGACAACCATGCTCCTTTGCCCGCTAACAGAATGAGAGCAATGGCCTCCTGGAGTGAAGAATATTTCATGGTGAATTCTTCCGATGGAATCAAGGAGTTTAGGCTGGGAATATGCGAACCATGAGGCGCTGACAGGTCGTAAATCAATAGTTTTTAATTTGTGAACTTTTTGGTTACAATGCCGACGGGGTTGATCCTCCAGGAGTCAAAAGGAACGTGAGGGAAGGGGCCGATAAGGAAACCCTTCTCTACTTCTGACTGAATGAGGGAATCCACCGCGTCGACATCCTGGACCGCAGACAGTAAATTGGAACCCTCCCAGGTGGCCTGAGGAAGGGCAATGAGACCCGTGTGAAAGCCCTTACTGAAACCTGTGAGCAAGAATTCGACCAGGTCGGGGCTGTGGTGATCCTGGAGCAGCCTGCCCAGAAGCTCCACATTGACCCCCCTTAGTCATTTGTGCTTGGCCGTTCTCTGCGGGCATACTGAGGTGGGGTGAGCCCGGAAGCAGGAGGAGCAGTGTAGTGCCCTGCACTAATTATAGTTGCAGGAGGCTAGGTTGTAGTTGTTGCAAATTTGACTATTGCCTAAGAAAATGATGGGGCGACCCAATTTGTCGGTGTTGCTGTGCCTCTGCTGAGTGCCGGAGGGGCCGGCCGAAGGCCTGCTGGGAGCCATCGGTTGACCAATGGAGGGACACCAATCGGAGGTGTGGAGAATGGACTGGCAGGAGCTGCAAGCTGTGGCTTTTAAACCGGAGAAATGCCGCCAGACACGCCCAGTTGGTAACCCGATGGAACTGAGCCAGCGCTGCAGCAGCTTTGGCCGAGAAGGAGTGGTGATAATCGTAAAATGCAAATCTGCCGTATTTATACCCCAGGTAGGTGACTCTAAACATGTACAAGTCCAACTACTCTCTTCTTTCAGGGTGGGCGGTGCAGACTATGTCCCTGAAGAGGCTAAAAGCCAGGACAAACTCGGGAACGGTTAGTTTTTTGTTCAACCGGGCGTCCCTGGATTTTAGAACGATGGAGATGTTTTCGCAAGCTATTGTCTTGTTCTCTACAGTGTCGTGGGTAGCTATCAAGATGGCGGCTAAATTAACATCTTTGCCCTCCAGAATGTCTTTTTTTTATGCTGTCTGTGATGAAATGAGCTGGAGCTATCTCGGAGAGGTTGGAGACCCTACCTGGGGAGGTTGGCTAAGGTGAGGGAGCTGGAACGGAAGGACACTCGGGTGGGTCGAATGCTAAGTGCCTGGATTCCACCGCTGACAGCCTGTTTTGAACGTCCAGAACCAAAAAAGACAGGCTGTTGATGGTGTCATGTAACTGGGTCAATGACAGTTGTATGGTGGACATTGACACATTCTCCCTGGGTGGGGATGAAGAGCCGGACATCAACAGTCTGAATAATTCCACCTTTCTGGCGGAGGCCGGATAAGGTATCCTTCTTCTATTGAGCTCGGCGATCAGTTTAGGCACGGTCCAACTCCTGAGAGAAGTAGCGCTGGCGTGCTCTGAGGCAAGGGTCTCCGGAATTGAAGAAGTCTCCCCCATGTTGTCCAGATGAGACATGCTGGAATTTGGAAGGATTGACAGTTACTGGATGAAGAATTTTACCCGGGAACCGTGCGAGTGCTGTGGAGCCGATAATTGTGAAGAGAAAACCGCCCAGAAGAAGGAAGGCGTGATGGGGCTATGTAGCCGCTTGTGCCCGGAGGTTTAAGAGACTAACGTACCTGATGGTTTGGAGCTCCTGGATTTGTGAACCGACTCTGGGAATTCCTGTTCCGTAGGAATTGACCGCGAACGAGCTTGAAGAAATCATGACAAGTAAATAGCCTGGGCCGAAGGTAGAAGCAAAGTAAAAGGGGTGGGTGCGCCGTGCCCTGTTGGAGAGGCTTCCCCTGACAGCGTGAACAGGACGAACCTGTATCCTATGAAAAGAAAGGAGGTACACGAAGCCTGCGGGACGTGACCAGGCGAGACCTGGACCGTGGACCGGAAGGACAACCTAGACAAGGAGATCTAGTGACGAGATGATGTGAAAATTAAGGGCCTGAGTGACGTGGACAGGCATGGATTGAAAAACGGAGGGCCTGAATAACGAAAACAGGCGTGGAGCGTGAAGGCGAGGCTGGATGATGTGACAGGCGAGGTACGTGAAAGACAGAGCCTGGGGGAAGTGACAGGAGTGAAACATGGACGGAAAGGAGGCCTGGGTAACGTAACAGGCGTGAACATGTACGAAAAGGAGGCCTGAGTAACGTAAACAGGCGTGAAAACATGTACGAAAAGGAGGCCTGAGTAACGTAAACAGGCGTGGAAACATGTATGAAAGGGAGGCCTGAGTAACGTAAACAGGCGTGAAAAGTAAACGGAAAGGAACATGGAGGACGAAGAGGACAGAGGAACGTAAGCCGGCGTGGAACGTAAGAGAAGAAAGAGCGAAAAAATGAGACAGACGTGGAAAGAAGGCGGCGGGGTCTGAGAGACGTGGATGAGCACGGGAGAATGGAGGCCAGGAGGCGTGAGGGGCGTAAGAAGAAAAAAAGAGGGAAAGTGGAGACAAAGGCAGACTAACGTAACCAGATGTGAACGTGGACTGGGAGGCAGGATGACGAGACAGACGTGAAGGAACCAGGGGACCTGACAGCTGGACAGGCGTGAGACAAGAATGATGGAGCGGCTGAGAAGGAGACAGGACGACATGAGACACGGACTGAAAGGTGACAGAAACGGAACGCGGACCGAAGGCCTACGTAATACAACGCTGTACGGTACACGTAAAGATGATGCTGCGAATCAGAGATAAGCGACTTACCGTGGCTGATGGAGGAATCGACGGAGAAGATGGTAGCCCGGGTAACGCCGCTGGGTACCGGAGGCGCTGAATTGCCTAGTTACATAAACAGGAATGAAATGACAACCAAGAAGTGAAGGGAAGGAAAAAAAAAAAACTCCCCCCCCCCCCCTTTTTTTTTTTCTTTGTTTTTTCTTGCCCTCCCCTTCCTCCGTACTCTGTCCGTGACATGAAATAATGATGATGCTGACCGCTCACAATATGGACCTGGGATGGGGTGGTGATTTTCAGGCTCCAAAATCGCTTGGTGGAGGTTTGAAAGGCTGAAAACCCTTGGCGGTTTGCTTGAAACTGGCTACAGAATGACTGGAGTATATGGGAAAAGAATGTAAATGACATTTAAATGATAAAAAAAAAATGTTTTTATTTTTTTTTGCTCTCTCCCCCCTCTGCCGACGTGTCATGGAGCCTCCGGCCCAGGTGGATCGCCCTGAGCGTGGGACCTGGTGACAGATGTGCCCCGAGAATACTCCCGGAAGCGCTGGCAGCCACGCCGGAAGGGATGGTGAGGGGCGGGTGTCACTGCACGGTGAGCTGCGACGCGGAATCGGGATCCCGCATGGATAATGGTGGTGGCCGGCTGAAGCGGTGCCGACTGGAGCATCGTCCTGGCGTCGGGGGGGCGGGCGGAAGTCCTGGCAGGTGAGGAGAGCACGGCGGGGGCTGCGATGCCGGGGGAGCGCGTGGACCTGCGGCCAGGTAGGGAGATGGCTGGTACAAAACTTACCCAGGCGGGAACCGGAAGTGACGAAGTGGGACGAACCATACTGCACCGCAAGCACCCGCAATGGGAGGGGGAGGCTCATGAGAATATATAAGCCTCCGCCCCTCCCACAATTACAGGCTGTGAACGGCCTTAATACACTGCTCAAAAAAATAAAGGGAACACAAAAATAACACATCCTAGATCTAAATTAATTAAATATTCTTCTGAAATACTTTGTTCTTTACATAGTTGAATGTGCTGACAACAAAATCACAAAAAAAAAAATGGAAGTCAAATTTTTCAACCCATTGAGGTCTGGATTTGGAGTCACACTCAAAATTAAAGTGGAAAAACACACTACAGGCTGATCCAACTTTGATGTAATGTCCTTAAAACAAGTCAAAATGAGGCTCCGTAGTGTGTGTGGCCTCCACGTGCCTGTATGACCTCCCTACAACGCCTGTGCATGCTCCTGATGAGGTGGCGGACGGTCTCCTGAGGGATCTCCTTCCAGACCTGGACTAAAGCATCTGCCAACTCCTGGACAGTCTGTGGTGCAACGTGACGTTGGTGGATAGAGCGAGACATGATGTCCCAGATGTGCTCAATTGGATTCAGGTCTGGGGAACGGGCGGGCCAGTCCATAGCATCAATGCCTTCGTCTTGCAGGAACTGCTGACACACTTCAGCCACATGAGTTCTAGCATTGTCTTGCATTAGGAGGAACCCAGGGCCAACCGCACCAGCATATGGTCTCACAAGGGGTCTGAGGATCTCATCTAGGTACCTAATGGCAGTCAGGCTACCTCTGGCGAGCACATGGAGGGCTGTGCGGCCCTCCAAAGAAATGCCACCCCACACCATTACTGACCCAATGCCAAACCAGTCATGACTCCACGGCGTCTCCAGACTCTTTCACGTCTGTCACATGTGCTCAGTGTGAACCTGCTTTCATCTGTGAAGAGCACAGGGCGCCAGTGGCGAATTTGCCAATCTTGGTGTTCTCTGGCAAATGCCAAACGTCCGGCACGGTGTTGGGCTGTAAGCACAACCCCCACCTGTGGACGTCGGGCCCTCATATCACCCTCGTGGAGTCTGTTTCTGACCATTTGAGCAGACACATGCACATTTGTGGCCTGCTGGAGGTCATTTTGCAGGGCTCTGGCAGTGCTTCTCCTGTTCCTCCTTGCACAAAGGCGGAGGTAGCGGTCCTGCTGCTGGGTTGTTGCCCTCCTACGGCCTCCTCCACGTCTCCTGATGTACTGGCCTGTCTCCTGGTAGCGCCTCCATGCTCTGGACACTACGCTGACAGACACAGCAAACCTTCTTGCCACAGCTCACATCGATGTGCCATCCTGGATAAGCTGCACTACCTGAGCCACTTGTGTGGGTTGTAGACTCCGTCTCATGCTACCACTAGAGTGAAAGCACCGCCAGCATTCAAAAGTGACCAAAACATCAGCCAGGAAGCATGGGAACTGAGAAGTGGTCTGTGGTCACCACCTGCAGAACCACTCCTTTATTGGGGGTGTCTTGCTAATTGCCTATAATTTCCACCTGTTGTCTATCCCATTTGCACAACAGCATGTGAAATTGATTGTCACTCAGTGTTGCTTTCTAAGTGGACAGTTTGATTTCACAGAAGTGTGATTGACTTGGAGTTACATTGTGTTATTTAAGTGTTCCCTTTATTTTTTTTGAGCAGTGTGTATATATATATTTTGTATATATTTTTTTTTGTATATATATATATATATATATATATATTTTTTTTTTTGATTTTTTTTTTGCGTGTATACACATACATAAAGACATTTATATATTTCATCTATATAGAGTGAGAATAAACCCCGGGTGCTGTCATGGGCTTATAGAAAAAATGATTACCGGTGAGTGTAATCTTAAATTTCCCTTACGCCCATGACAGCACCCTTGAGAGACGACTAGAATAGTAATCCTTTTAGGAGGGGGGGGGGAGGGACTACTGCCTGGAGGACTTTCCTACCAAAAGCTAGCTGCCTAGGTCTAGTCTGTAATGATGAAAAAAGGTACACGGAGACTGCCATGTGGCTGCTCTACAAATCTGTTCTAAGGAAGCATCAGCCCTCTCTGCCCAAGAAGTAGAAACTGATCTGGTGGAATGAGCACCAAAACCTTCCGGGGGGTTTTCACGGCTGAAGAATAGGCCAAAGTAATGGCGCTTACAATCCATCTAGAAAGTGATTTAGGAGAGGCTGAGAAACCCTTGTTTTTTCCACTGAATTGAATAAAAAGCTTAGAGGTTTTCCTCCATTGACTAGTAATGTCCAAGTAATGGGATAGACATCTTTTTACATCTAAGCAATGGAGTTTCTTCTCTTTTTCATTATTTGGATTTTGGCACAGAGAGGGAAGGACAATATCCTGTGTTCTATGGAACATAGAAACTACCTTCGGCAGAAAGGAAGGGTCTGGCTTAATAAGTACCCTGTCATCCAAGATGTTAGTATAAGGCTCCATTCACACGTCCGCAACTTGTTTTGCGGATACACGGAGCCGCGGATCCGCAAAACACGGAAAGCGGCAATGTGCGTTCCGCATTTTGCGGACCGCACATTGCCGGCACTAATAGAATATGCCTATTCTTGTCCGCAATCGCGGACAAGAATAGGGCATGTTCTATTTTTTTGTGGAACAAAAGTGCGGACCTGGAAGTGCAGATCCGCAATTCCGTGTCCGGGCAGCACATCGTGCTGCCCCATAGGAATAAATGGGTCCGCAATTCCGTTCCGCAAAATGCAGAACGAAATTGCGGACGTGTGAATGGAGCCTAAGGTGGGGATGTTGTAAAGGCTGAGGTGATCGCCACCAGGAAGGCAGTTTTGAAGGAAAGGAGTCTTATAGCTAAGTCCTGTAACGGTTCAAAGGGAGGCTCCATGAGGCTAGTGAGGCTAGTGCCATTGGAGCGGTCTGGAGTAAATCTGACTCTAATTGACCACAGGTATGGTGGAAATCATTTTGCCCAACACTGCCATTGCCTGCCTGATAGTACGGTTCTTTGCCACTATAAGGGATTGAACTCCACTGAGTCCAGGATCATTCCTAGAAAAACACATTTTTGGGAGGCTATTAGATGCGATTTTCCCCAGTTTATCTGCCAACCGAGTTTTTCTAGGATCCGCACCACCTCTTTGAGATGCAAGTCCAGACGGTTCTTTGACTCTGCCACCACCAAAAGATCGTCTAGATATGGAATTACTAGAATGTCTCTTTCTCTCATGTGGGCCATGACTTCTGCCATTACTTTTGTGAAGAGTCTGGGAGCCTGAGAAATTCCGAACGGAAGAGCTGTATATTGTAAGTGATGAATCGGATTCCCTATTGAAACTGCGACTGAGATATTTTTGATAGTCTGCATGAATTGGGATGTGGTAAAATGCATCTCTTATATCTATTGTGGCCATGAAACAGCCCTCGAATAGATGTTTTAAAACTGACTGAATTTACTCCATTCTGAACTTCTTGTAAGAGAGAAACGGATTTAGATCTTTTAAGTTTATAATTGTTCTGAACGTGCCATCTGGTTTGGGAACCAGAAAAAGGGAAGAATAGAAACCTTTTCCTTTCTCTGACTCTGGTACTGGAACCAGGACATTTTTCTCTAAAAGAGAAAGAATCTCCTGTTGCAAAGCTAGATTTTTTACAGAATCTCTTAAGATATTTGTGACTTTGAATCTCTCCGGTGGGCGAGAGACAAACTCCAGACGAAAACCTTCCCTTATAATGCCCAAAATCCAGAGGCTTGAGATTTCCTCCCAAGCGTGAAGGAAATGAGAGAGTCTGCCGCCCACAGGAGAGAAACCATCATTGCTGAGTGGGTCTGGAACCTGAGGAAGATTGGGAATTGAACAGGAAACCCTCATCTTTCCTATTTTTATTTCCTGCTCTGAAATCCTTTCTTTGCCCCTTATAAAATTCCTATTTGTTCTTCCGAAAAAACGCTGCTTTTTGGGGGGTCTGGAGACAGGGAATCCTTTTTTATTATCGGACGCCTTATCCAAAAGGTCATCTAAAAACAGACCCAAAAAGATAATCGCCCTGAAAAGGTATGGCACAAAGTTTATTTTTAGATCCTGTGTCTCCAGACCATCCTTTGAGCCAGATAGCTCTCCTTGCTGAGTCAGAGAGTGCGGCTGATCTAGCATTCAATTTCAGCGCATCTGCTGAGGCGTCTGAAATGAAATCAACTGCTTTAAGGATAGTTGGAAAAACAGCTAGCAATTGATCTCTCTGGGTTTTATTTTGGATGCAAGATTCCAATTCTTGTAGCCATAATTTTAAAGATCTAGCGGTGGATGTGGCGGCAATATTCGGCTTGAAGGCCTGAGCTGAGGTCTCCCAAACTTTTTTGAGGTAAACGTCAGCTCGTCTATCCATGGGGTCCTTAAGTGTGCCAAGGTCCTCAAATGGTGACTTTTTCGAGATTTTAGCAACTGGTGCATCCAGTTTAGGAGGCCTGTCCCAATTAGCAGAGTCCGCCTCATCAAAATGATATTTACTTTTTACATTTTGTGCAACAAAAAATTGTTTATCAGGTTTTTTCCACTCCTTTTGGATCAGGAACTTTATGTTTTCATTTACGGGAAAAACTCTGGGTTTTCTCTGTCCTAGATCGCCACACATAATATCCTGAATGGATTTCGGATCTCTGGATTCATCAACTTTCATCGTAGCACAGATTGCTTTTAGTAAAGCCTCTGTATCATCAGGTGAAAAAAGTGGCCTGCCAGTGGTTTCCTCATTCTGCGACAAGTCCGAACTATCTAAGATTTCCCCTAGCTCACTTCCTTCTGACGAATCTGACGTTTTAGTAGCCGTGCCTTGTTTGCCCGAGATTACGGAAGGGAGGCTCATTTTAAATACTTTCATGGAATCAGATACTTCCGATTTCACCATATCTCTAATATTTTGAAGTAGGGATGGGGACTCCTCTTCCACTACTTTGTCGACACAATGTTGACATAACATCTTTGGCCAAGAGGAGGCTTCTTTTTACACATAGCGCATTCTTTCCCTCTGGTCTTTAAGATAGCCTTTCTAGGCCCCTCTTTTACGGTCTAAAAATAAAGACAAGAGAAAAAAAATGCCTTAGCATAACAGAGAAAATAAAAAAGACCGGGGAACGATCCCCTTTTCCCCACCAGGAGTACCGGTCTGACTTCATGACCCTCCTGCATCTCAGCGCACTGGCCACTCTCATCCTCCATAGCAGATACAGGATAGAGCGTTTTCCAGAGGAGAATCCGGGCCCTCTGTAGGCTGGCTGGCCTGCTTCTGACCGCATGCTTTAGGCAGTATGGAATCACTCGGTCGGGTCCCTGCTGGTGTTTGCTGCGGCCTTTTTGTAGGGAATTCACTTCCTACTTCCGGAACGCACGCTGCATTCGTTCCAAACACCGGAAGTTACATTGGTCACATCCAGTTCTCGCCTGTCATGCGAGATTTCAGCCCTCTCAGACGCCCGTACCGCTTAGGATGAAGGAGATGGAGGCTCCGGCCCCCCTGAACACTGCTAGGAAGCGCCAGCCTGCCGGTCGCACCTCAGTGCGACTGCGACTGCAGCAGAGCACCAGCGCGACAAATTCCAGGACCCCAGAAGCCAGCACCAGACTTACTCCAGCGGCTCCTAGAGGAGGCTTACGCCGGACCAGGTAACCCCTCTCCACCACAATACGGGGGCCCTGCAGCCTAAATCCTTTGCTCTCCACAAGGCCGTCCTATCCCTAGGACAGGAAACAGGAACTGGTGGTCTAGGGGCCATGCTCCTCCTTAAGAGCTCTCCACAAAAGTTCCTGTTTCCTGTCCTGGATAGAGGCGGTCTCTCGAGGGTGCTGTCATGGGCGTAAAGGGAAATACTATATTATCTACAGGTAATACCAATTCCATTTCCTAGATCTTTCTTTACACACCTGAGGAAAACACTCACCAACTTCTTATGGAATGGGAGACGACCTAGACTGTCTCAAGCCCAGGTGGTACAGAGAGTTGGACGTGGGGTACTGGGAATCCCAGATTTTCACTTATATTACATGGCCATCCAAAGCCTAAAGGCTTCTTTTACACAGGCGTCTCGTGTGAGAGCCGGATAGGATGCGGGTGTGTCGCGGGAAAATTGTGCGATTTTGCCTGCAAGTGGGGTGATTTTTGTATGCGATTGCGTTGTTCAGTTTTTTCCGCGCGAGTGCAATGCATTTTGAAAAAACTGAATGTGGTACCCAGACTTCTTCACTGAAGTTCGTGTTTTTGTTAGGTATTCTGTAGATTTTAATTTTTTACCTTATAACATGGTTATAAGGGAAAATAATAGCATTCTTAATACAGAATGCTAAGTAAATTTGGGATGGAGGGGTTTAAAAAAAAAATATAATATTAAACTCACCTCATGCACTTGTTCGCGCTGCACAGCTATTTTTTTTTCTTCTTCTTTGAGGACATGGGAGGAAAAGGACCTTTGGTGACGTCACAAAAGGTCCTTGATGGACCATGTGATGAGTGCAGTGACGTCACCAAAGGTCCTTTTCCTCCCAGGTCCTCAAAGAAAAAAAGAAAGAAGACGAGCCGGGCAGCGCGAACAAGTGGATGAGGTGAGTTTAATTATTATTTTTTTTTAACTCTTCTACCCCTAATTTACTTAGCATTCTGTATTAAGAATGCTATTATTTTCCCGTATAACCATGTTATAAGGGAAAATAATGAAGATCGGGTCCCCATCCCGATCATCTCCTAGTAACCATGCGTGAGAATCGCACTTGCATGCGGATGCTTGTGATTTTCACGCAGCCACATTCACTTCAATGGGGCCTGCGTTGTGTGAAAAACACAAAATATAGATCTTGCTGCGATTTTTACGAAACGCACAAGTGATGCGAGAAAATCACCGCTCATGTACACAGTCCCATTGATGTGAATTGGTCCGGATTCAGTGCGGGTGCAATGCGTTCACCTCACGCATTGCACCCGCGCGGAATTCTCGGCCGTGTGAAAGGGGCCGAAGAGTCTTCAAATGGATATGTAACCCTCCAGGTAGATTAGACATATCCATAGAACAATCAATGACTAACATACCACTACGCTCCCTGGTATTAGCACGAACGCATAGGTCAGATCTCCCTAAAGCTATTTCCAATTCAATAACCCAAAATACCATGAAGCTATGGTTTACAGGACCTGCGACAACCCTGCTTACAAACCCCTTGACCCCCTTACTACAAGTTAGAGATGTAATGTGGGACTTGTCCTCGGAGTTTAGGTCATCGCTAAGTAAGGTTTGTAAACATAAGTAAACAACATTATGAGAAATACTAAGGGGAAATCTAGACCAACTAGAAACCACAGATCAATTGGTTTACCAAGATCTCACCCATTTTCAGAGAACCCACCTGATACATATTAATAAAATACAGACACCAGATGATCCCACATACACTAGCTTCAAGAAGATGGTAAAGGATTCTAGAGAACCTATCAAGAAAATATCCCAACTATACACATCTCTTCTCCATACAGGATGGTTAAGCAAACCAGCTTCCATTGTCAAATAGGAAGAAGACCTAAAAAATAACATTTTCAGATGAAGAAGTAAAATCTTTACTGGCACAAACACCCAAAATTTCTAGATGCGTCCGTCTGCAGGAAAATTATTACAAAATACTCACCAGGTGGTACTACACCCCGGAGAGACTACATAAAATGTTTCCAGCATCCTCTCCAACATGTTGGAGGCGTTTAAGGAGCATGGGAACCTTTTATCATGTATGGTAGACATGTCCGATGCTTGTCCCATTTTGGACCATAGTGTATGAAACATTAGCCAAATTGCATAATAGGATGATCCCATGTCAGCCACAGATGTGTTTGCTGGGTATGTTGGCTCCACCATACAACTCCAACTACGAGAGCCGCCTACACCAGCATGTGTTAGCAACGGCGAGATTGTTAATAGCTCAGTACTAGAAGACAACCGCAACCCTGCAATTGTCACATTGGCTTGTCAAATGTGATCAGGTGTATCGTATGGAACAGATAGCTCATTGGGAAACAAACACAACACGTGTTTGAGAGAACATGGGGCGCTTGGAGAAAATATAGAAACCTACACTGAACTCCAGTACACTAACATATCATTCAACTGATCATGAAAGTAATGTCATGGTAGAGACATATAGTTCACTTTAGTTCAGTTATGTAATATGCACAATTGAGAATTGTTGAATACATTTAGTTGACTAATTTACCTATATATTTGACACAGTGATGTATGGAAACAAAAGACCACATTTCATGTGATGCATTGTATTTGTAAAGTAATATTTGATCTGTGCATTTCATACTCGTGTACATTTGTAATGAATGTTTATATGTCACTGTAGAAGCGTTAACAATAAAAAAAAAATTAAAAACTAAACTGAATTTTAGCTGAATCGGTGAATATAACGCTGAAAAAACTGACAGAAGAGAAAACCTAAAAATGTAACATAAAATGGTATCATCCAGTGAAGGAGTAGAATCTGTGAGTCTTCTCTGCATTACTTAGTGGTCACTACTCACCTGGGCCGTTATCTGTAGGAATGTCCTCTGTACTCTGCTCATCACCCCTCACATATGTCTCTGTAGGATTAATATTGTTCAGATCTTCACCCGGGTTCACAAGCTGTGAAAGAAATATTGTAGAAGTCATCAGACAATTGGAGAAGTCGTGTGGAAGGTTTTATATGACCTGAAAAGACAACCAAAAATGACCAGACAGCAGGAGTTATCTGACCCAAATATCTGCAGGTCTCCTGTATAAATCCAATCTGATTGCTTCATTATTCCAACCAGTTTGCAATGCAGGGAGAGTAGCCCTTATATTCCATCCCTAACATTACATTGTATGTATATACCATTACATTGTTTGTGCTCCTGTTGCCCTTGCTGGCCGCCCCAGGACTGTGAAGCCAGTAAGCCAAAGTTCTTTCGGTCCATGGCTTGTTTACTTCCTCGGAATGGGCATAATCATCTGCTCTGCTGCAGCCAATGACTGGAAGCAGGTGACCATGCCTGTACCGGCGAGGAAGCAAACAACTTTTACTGGAAGATGGACACACAGGAGCTGGCACACATAACCGGAGCTGAGGGGAGCAGGTACGTATGACTCTTTCCATAGTAGAGGCTGCGGACACATGTGAAAAGTTACTTATTCCTGAACAAACCCTATAATACTGTCTTCCTGTTCTGTCTACCAGTTTTGGGATGACTGCAGGCATGAAGATACTGTATATAGTATAAGGGACAGGGGAGAAGACAGGAGAGGTGAGAACAGATTATCTATCATCACTAGATCATCCCGATTAACACTGTCTATAGTATAAGGACAGGAGAGGTGAGAACTGATTATCTATCACCACTAGATCATCCTGATTATCTCTGTCTATAGTACAAGGACAGGGGAGAAGACAGGAGAGGTGAGAACTGATTATCTATCACCACTAGATCATCCCGATTATCACTGTCTATAGTACAAGGACAGGGGAGAAGACAGGAGAGCTGAGAACTGATTATCTATCACCACTAGATCATCCCGATTATCACTGTCTATAGTATAAGGACAGGAGAGAACACAGTGGTGTAACTAGAGTTCTAAGGGCCCCAGGGCAAACTTTGGATAGGGTTTCCCCTCCCCATAATAAGTTTGAATAGGTTGTAGTACCCTGTCACTGATCACTACACAAACTCGCAGCGTCTAAACCTCTATAGCTATAAAGCCCCTGTAAAGCCCCCTACGGTGTCCTAGTAGTTAAATGTCCCCTTATAGTGGACCCAGCAATAATAATGCTCTGGTTGTGTTACCAGTATTAAAAATACCTCTGACAGTGTCTTCAGTAATAGTAATGCCCCCCATACTTCCCCCAGTCCACAATCCCATCCTCTTTGTCCTCAATAATAATTTAGCACTTTTAATGAGCCAGGGAGAACTGTGGCCAACTACTACTACTCCTGGCAGGTACTAATACCGCTGCTACTACCCACATTCTAACTCGGGGAGGAGGAGGCATGGGTCTTTCGTTTTGTACTCTCCCATTTTCCAGACATGTTATTATGAGGCCTATAAATGAAAAGTCAGGGGTTCTGTACACAGATTATTAAACGGTACTAGCAAAATTGCAAGTGTGTTTTCTGTAATTTAAAGACAAAGGCACAATTATAGAGTAATTAATCTTTTCTTTTACTCAGATGGACTGTGTAAGGGCATAGTTATAACTGTTCTTTTTTAAAACCTCAAGTTTCTACATAGGCTTATTGCCAGCACAGCACCCAAATAGCATTCTGCTGCTATGCTGAGCAATTGCACATTATTGGAAGGGCCTTATACTCCTGTTCTCTTACTAATGTACTTCATTCACCGGTTCCGTTCTCTTCCCTGCGTAAATTCTACACAAAGATCATGTGGTCCAGTCCCTGAACTTGTCATCCACTGCCCGTTCCCAAATACATTTAGTCTCTGTCGCCAAGGACTCTGTAGACGATTTTTAAACTGGTGTCGGTGGCTCTACCGTGGAGCGCTCGTCCCCGCTATGGTCACATGTTTCCAGTTCCATGCGGTCACATGGTATAGATACAGTTGAAGCAGTCCAGGTATACCATGTGACCGCAGCGGGGACGAGCGCTCCACGGTAGAGGGGATCTTGACAAAAACTGAATGAGAGGATTGATAACCCAGAAAATAGTCCCTGTACAGGGTCACCCTTATTGAGATAAAACATAACTTTTACGATTTATGCTAAAAGGAAATACAAGTGTCATCCATTATAACTATGGGGGTCCCGCTGTCACTATTATGTTATGCCCCAAGTCTAGTGGTCTCTGTGTGGTCTGGCTGCAGGTACCTATTGGATTCTTCCAAAATAGCAGATGAGTGAGGAGTCATACATAGTGGAGAGTGTCCACTCCTGGGGTCTCCCCTTGTTCTTTTCCTACACCCCTAAGCAGATGAATTTTTGCTAAATTCTTACTGAATCCGATCAGTAATAATTTCAGGAACTTATTGTATAAATATTTGCTTTCCCAGGTTATTGGATAATGTAGGAATGAGATCTTCAGCAGCATGCTATGTTTAGGGACATAGAGAAGACAAGGAGGAGTAGCTGGTGGGGAGGGAGCTCTCCAGAGGGATCTGATAAATGATGCTGTAATCCTGTAGTTCACAGGACGTCAGCCACACAGGACAGACTGATCTCCTGTCTGACAGAACAGCAAGCCTCGGACTGGTGGTCAGACTGGAGATCACAGCTGTCCATAATCAAAGGGTATAAAATGTATCAGTGCTCCGGACTAAAAAAATATCAAGGAGCCATTGGCTCGTAACCGGAATAATTTAGTCGCCAAATTTAAAATACATATAATTATGGGATAATAAAAAAAAGCCATGTCCTACCTTGTGTAGTTGGCCATATGTCTCTCCATTTCCTTCGTTCTTCTAACCCCATCAATCATGAGGCTCACTGTACTTCATTACACCCCTCACTGCTCCTCCACCTACTCTCACCCACATGGCTACTGTAGTGTTCCAATAAATAACAAATAAAAACACTGGGCTGCTTAGGAGCAACAGGTAAAGGGGTTGTGCACCGATTTCCATGACCTCTCAGACATGCAGATTCGTGTTGGTGATCAGGCTTCCTTCATCCCTAGGTGCTGGGCCTTGGCTCATTCGCTTCCGGGCCTCCGCTGCTTGTCTTGGGTTTCTCCATGAAGACTTTTATCTTGATACCGCTGCAGCCAATCACTGGCCACAGTGGAGATCTGCTCCCCTTGCATCACATGACCATTTAACAGAATACAAGGGAAGCAGTGGTCAGTTATTGGCCGTAACGGCGTCAAACAGGAAGTTTTCATGAAGGGACTCAAGACAAGCAACGCAAGCTGGGGAGCAAACGAGCCGGGACCCCGCACTGGGGATCAGGTAAGTATGAGTGGATATAAACCCTTTAAGGAGTTAATTTTTTTAAGGGGGCTTCAAACCAGAATTCTATATGCGACACAAAATGGGTTAAAATAAACTATCCCCACTGCACTCCTTAAAAGGCCAATCACTGCAACCAGTGACATCAGCGGGCGTCACGTGTTGACAGGACCAGCGTGACAGTCGGCTGGGGACACAGCGTTTTTTTATTTTCTTTTTTACATTTAGAAAAAATATAATAAGGGCTCATTCAGACTGACGTATGCTGTCCGCAAAAATGCAGATCCGTTTTTTTGCGGATTAGATGCTGTCCCATTCACGTCTATGGGGTCCTTTTCTTCCATTGCACGGCTCAACAAAAAAAATAAACATGTCCTATACTTGTCCGTGAAAATCAGGACATGGCCCTATTGAAGTCTACGGATCAGCAAAAAACGGAATGCAATCCGTTTTGTTTGAGGAAATGCTGAACTGTCCGCAAAAAAACGGATCCGCATTTTTGCGGACAGCATACGGCCGTCTAAATGAGCCCTTTAAAGCAGATGTAAAAAAAAATTATAATACTTCAGGCGCTTTACTCTTTATTCTCAACACCTCTGCTTGCCTGTCAGTGAATGAAAACCTCTCTTTGCTCTCAGAGGGAGGAAAGATTGCCCAAATTCTAAAGCTGCTCGCTGTGTAACTGTGGCTGGACATTCAGTCTGCGAATGTCACCTTGAAGGTTTCCATTCACTGCCAGTGTTGTCGCCATTTTGCAATTCGCATTGGCGACCATTTTGGTCGCAATCTGGAGCATTGTGTACGGATGCATCTGAGCATCTAGAAAATTGCTGGTGAGTTGAGGTTCTATGTGCTGATGAAAATAATCCTATACTGCTTTCCCAATGGTTCCCTGGCCCTGGGGGGCTTCACTATTGGCTGGGAAAGCAAAAGGCAGGAGCAGGATTACAATAAAATGTGGCAGGTCCTTGAGCTTCCCCTTAGCACAACCCAAACTCCCCTGATGAAGCCAGCGCCCTGGTGAAACATGTAGGAGGGTTTGCTCATGGGCATCTTTTTTAGGCAGGGAACCTCTATTCTACCGTTGGCACGGGATAGTGCTTACTGACAGACAGACGTACAGAATCTACCTCCTGATGGAAGTGTGTGTGGGGGCAACTTTAGGCTGGGTTCACACTTGAGCGTTTTACAGCGCGTTAAAATGCACTGTAAAACGCTGAACACATGAAAGCCAATGCTTCCCTATGGCCCTGGTTCTCACTTGAGCGTTTTACAGTGCGTTTGAACGCGCTGAAAAACGCCCTAAGTTCAAAAAAGTTCTTGAGCTTCTTTGGGGCGTTTTGTCGCGCGTTTGCGGCCATAGGATTGCATAGGAACGCGCAAATATGTTCTTTTGCGCGTTTGTGACCAGAAAAACGCGCGTACGAACGCACGTTTGGCACAAAGCAACAGGCAATAAAAGGCCACACCCTAGTGAGAGGCAAATGTCAACACTGCTGTCAATCACACAAACGCGCGTAATACGCGCATTGACTATGGACAAAAACGCGCACAAAAACGTGCATAAAACGCGTGACAAAAACGTGCGTTAAACGCGCATATCAAATACGCTCAAGTGTGAACCCAGTCCTCGAAAACTGCTGGCGAGTTAGAATTACTGTATTTTTCGCTTTATACGACGTAACTGAAGATAAGACCAGGTCTTTTAGGAGGAAATTAAGAAAAAATATATTTTTACAAAAAATGGTGTGCTTTTGAACTAATGGGGGGGGGGGGAATCTGTGGAGGGCAGCGTTATGGGGGGGGGATCTGTGGAGGGCAGCGTTATGGGGGGGGGGATCTGTGGAGGGCAGCGTTATGGGGGGGGATCTGTGGAGGGCAGCGTTATGGGGGGGATCTGTGGAGGGCAGCGTTATGGGGGGGATCTGTGGAGGGCAGCGTTATGGGGGGGAATCTGTGGAGGGCAGCGTTATGGGGGGGATCTGTGGAGGGCAGCGTTATTGGGGGGGGATCTGTGGAGGGCAGCGTTATGGGGGGGGATCTGTGGAGGGCAGCGTTATGGGGGGGGGGGATCTGTGGAGGGCAGCGTTATGGGGGGGGATCTGTGGAGGGCAGCGTTATGGGGGGGGGATCTGTGGAGGGCAGCGTTATGGGGGGGATCTGTGGAGGGCAGCGTTATGGGGGGGGGATCTGTGGAGGGCAGCGTTATGGGGGGGGATCTGTGGAGGGCAGCGTTATGGGGGGGATCTGTGGAGGGCAGCGTTATAGGGGGATCTGTGGAGGGCAGCGTTATAGGGGGATCTGTGGAGGGCAGCGTTATAGGGGGATCTGTGGAGGGCAGCGTTATAGGGGGATCTGTGGAGGGCAGCGTTATAGGGGGATCTGTGGAGGGCAGCGTTATGGGGGGGATCTGTGGAGGGCAGCGTTATGGGGGGATCTGTGGAGGGCAGCGTTATGGGGGGGATCTGTGGAGGGCAGCGTTATGGGGGGATCCGACCCCATAACATTGGGCCCTAGTCATAGCCATCACATATAAGGTGTATACAGCAGCCCCCAGCAGGGCTGCTTTGCTAAACTTGCAGTAATCCCTTATCTGTAAGCAGTACTCGCCATTAATAAAGTGTGCGGGGCCGAAGCGTGACTGAGTAAGTGACGTGCGCTGCCGGCCTGCCCGCTGCATGGCGAGTACTGCTTACAGATAAGGGATTACTGCTAGTTTATATGTGATGGCTACTCTTACCCTGATAACGCCCCTGTTTACATGTCACTGGTACATCGCAGGCCGCTATGCCTATGCAGCACAGCACGGGTGACTTGTATCTAGATGTGCTAGAATGGACTCCGTGGTATTGCGATGGTACTGCCACCCTAGACTACAAAACCCCTGAAGATAATGATGCATTTATCTCCTGATGTTCATGTT
Organism: Bufo bufo; assembly: GCF_905171765.1. Taxonomy (NCBI): domain Eukaryota; kingdom Metazoa; phylum Chordata; class Amphibia; order Anura; family Bufonidae; genus Bufo; species Bufo bufo. Next base: position 408,637,334 of record NC_053394.1, read on the forward strand.
CAAGCCGACAATCCGAGCACAACTATGATTGACCATTTGTATTATTCAATGGTCCCGGCCAAGGAAATCTCAGAAAACTGCTGTGCCACTCTTGTGCAGCCACAAAGGGTCTGCAGCAGTTCACAGAGGAGGTCATCTTAAAAGTCTCCATAGGCAGAAAATTGTGAGAAGAACCAGACAACATGTAATGTCTATGGTCAGCTGTAATCCTGCCATCTCCAGCTTTCTCATTATACAAGGATAAAACATATAATACTGGTGGATAAAACAAGACTGAAGACAAGATCTTCACAGCCTTCTACAGATCATAGGGGACATTTCATGAGAGCTTATCTCCATCTACCTGATCATCCTGTGGGACATTGTGATGTTCTTCTGAACCATCCTGTGGAAGAAGAGGACTGGGACATCTCTCCGGTGTTCTTCTCTCTTCCTTAACTGTAGGAAACACATCCAGTGACTGAATTCATTCCTTACATACAGATAATGAGAGGACGTGTGTATTTAGTCATGTCTATTACCTGGTGGTGTGAGGGGCCGGTGATCCTCCATCATGATGTCCTTGTACAGATTTCTGTGTCCTTCTAAATACTCCCACTCCTCCATGGAGAAATAGACGGTGACATCCTGACACCTTATAGGAACCTGACAACACAATGATTCAGTCATCACCCAGATCCCTTCATAACATTCCTGTATAATGTCCCAGCATTCCCAGCAGGGTCACCTCTCCAGTCAGCAGCTCCATCATCTTGTTGGTAAGTTCTAGGATCTTCTCTCTATTGATTTCCTCATGTATCAGGGGGTGAGGTGGAGGCTCCATGATTGGGCTCAGGGTTCTTCCCCATCCTTCAGACACAGGATCCTTACAGCGCTCACTAGAGGTCTTCTTCACTACTGTGTAGTCCTGGTTATGGAGAGACACAGTAATAAATATCACTCCATACATCTCCAGAGTCCCTCACCTCTCCAGTCATGTCCATCTGTTAGTAACATAGATAAGATGATGTAATGTGACATCATCAGAACCTCTCACCTCTCCAGTAAGCCGAAAGAGGATCTCTAGGGTGAGATTTATTATACTCTCCGCCATCTTGTCCCTGTCCCTATCCATCCTTGAAGGGTCAATCAGGAGATTGATGTTAAATAGAAGATATCCACTGAGAGGATCCTATATTGTAGGAACCTGAAAGGAAAGAAGATGATACGATGGAAAATCCTTCAAAATCCCATGTAAAATACAATTACTGGAGACAATAAGACGAGACATCGAAGGAGATAATAAAGTGTAGATGTTGTGTTCTCTCTTTTTATAGTGATCGAAACATGTGTGAGGTTAAGGCAGTTTCATGGTATGTCACACTTTCACATGACCCTACAGCCAATAGAAGACGTCATCAGTGATGCCACAGCACGTGACACCCATAGACCATCCTAGGCCTCAATGGTCAGGTCACATACATACGGCCATCAGAGCTCCAACCAATATTGTCGTTGCAGTGATGTAAACAGACTGAAGAGACCACAGGAGCCTCAGTGCTGGAGCAGTGGAGGATTCTACAGGTCCAATCAGGGAAATTGTAAAACGTTGCGGAAAATGTTGGCGATACATAAAGATTATTATTACTATCTAGACAGACATTGGGTTGGCAGATTTGGTTTTTGGCAGCTCCTCACAACCACACAGATGTTGTAGTTTAACGACATGTGAACGACGTGGTGAAGAAAAAGATCACACCCGTCGCGTCACACGTAATCGACGTCCATGGCGGTGATCCCAGTTGTTTGCGATTTTCGGTCCTGGAAACCATCCCATTGTCACCAAGGGGCGGAGACTGGGACCGTAAAATCCTTCAAAAGGAGTGCGTCTGGATTCACCGCTTCAGATCCCAGGCACCACTAGGGATTAATGAGAGACTCACCTTTTCTTGTTTCCTGTGATTTATCCGGGGGGGGGGGGGGGGGGGGGGCCTTCATATGTACGTTTCTCCTATCTCTCTGTTTAATAAATAACGCCACTTCGGTAACTTTATCAATGGCCAAGATGAAAGAATCAGGATACACTCTGTATCCAGACTGCACATTAGCCATCCAATGTGCCCTAGGTGTCACCTCTATCATAGGGAACACACCACAGTGAAAAGTATGATAGTGAACTATTAGCATCCCCCACACTCTATTCCTCGGCCCCTATTATGAATATGCCTAAACATACACCGTTATGCCAGTTTAGTCTGGCTGCATGTATATATGTAGTGAGCGTCGCCTTGCCTGTTGGGCTGCCCCCTCTGACATAGGATTTCTATGTACTGTTTACGGTGCGGCTCATAGACCGGACGTGACGCGATTCTGCGTTCCATAGAACAGGATATGGCCGTTCTGTGCGCTTCACCTGGGATAGGCGTCACACAGACCGGAAGTGACGCGTCTGTGCGTTCCACGCGACCGGATGCCATCACAGAGTGCGTTCCACCTGATCCGGTCGGCTCCTAGAGATGGGTGGAACGCCCCTGTGGTGCCTCACTTCCTGGCATAAGCTGAATTTGCATGCTAATCAGTGTGAACTCTGCACAGCTGCACAGCTGGTAAGTGGATATTTATGGGAATGAGAGCGAGTGTGAATGAAAGGAGGAACAGGACGCTACCAGGACGCAGCTTAAATGTAAGTAAGGACCATTTATTGAGAATTGAAACCATGATGGCATGTAGTGTGTTTCATACTACATACAATTTTCTGCTCACAGCTTCCTGGGTGAAGTACTGGCCCTTATCTTGTGGGCCCTCTAGCCTCCTGACTGCACAGGATATTAAGTAAGTGCTGATCTAAAGGAGATGTAGGGGATATATATATTTTATATCCAGCACCTGAACTGAGAATGTCTCTATTTCTTACAGGTGGGACATATCAAACGGGTCCCTTGGTCCTATGCTTAATATCATCTGCGTCTCTGGTCCTGTTGCCTCAACGATATCCTAAGTATCTTTGTTTTATCATTTGATTGATGGTTGTATCTTTGACCATGAATGCCCCCTGATGAACCTAGCAATAGGGGAAACGCGTAGGGGCTTTTGTGAAACCAGCCTGGGAACGCACCGTTTTGATGCCCCTGTGCTTGGTCCCTTATGTATATAGGTGATATCTATCTTATTCACCTGCATATTGAACTGGTCTTTATCTATTGGTGTCCCTGACGGTATTTAGTTACCAGGGACGCATTACTACACCCGTCAGTTTCCTGGGAGCACATTTTGTTATTTTTGGAGAGGAGGGTAAACGCAGGGCAGTCAGCCCAGGAACGAGGACAGGGAGTCTCCACCATCAGGGGACGTCCCTGGGCTGAGGTTTTAGCCAGGGTGAGCATAGGGGAAGTATAGTTTTGCCCACTGCTCCCCTTAGCTGCCTTGTGTTCACTCACCACTCTATAGGTGTATCCACGACTGGCTCCCAGGAACATTTTGTATCCTTGTTTATTGTTGTTCGTCTTATCATTGTTCACTGGTGAACCACTACGGTGGTATTATTTTATAATTTGAAGAGTAAAAGTTATGTTTTAAAGGGATCAATACTGCTGGACATTATGTTGTAGTTTAATAGATTTATTTTTAACAAGCGGCATGACGAAACACAGCGGTCATTAAAGGGTTTCTCCGGCATGTACTCAGGATAGGTCATCAATATGAGATCAGTGTAGAGGTCCAACTCCCAACACCCTTGAACAATCAGCAGGTGGCGCTTATACAGATCTCAGGTCCCAAATGTACTGCCTACCAGATAGATAGAACTGTATTGCCATCCCCAGGACAGCAATACAATTGAATCTAATGCATTAGAAGAGCTGAAGGACCTGTGATGACATCACAGTCCATGTGATCAGTGCTGAAAGCAGTGGTTGAGGACCTGCGATGAGGTCACCATCATGTGACCAGTGCAGGAGAGGATGGCGCGCGCTTCAGTGAAGAGAAGTCCTGGGGTAAAAGTGGTGGCGAGGTCTTCTACATGAGGAGAGGTAAGTGAAGAGAAGGATTTGGTGTGAGAGCGAGAGGAATGCTGGGGGTTGTGGTTATTTAACTGGGACTGTTTGTTAGGGCTGAAGAGAGTGATGCTATTTACATGGGACTGAATGTTGAGGGGGTGATGTTATTTACATGGGACTGCATGTTGGACATGGCTGGGGCATTGTGATGTTATTTACATGGGACTGTGACTGTGTGTTGGCAGTGGCTGCAGAGCGGATGAGGTTATTTACATGGGACTGTATGTGTCACGGCTGAGGATGGGGGAAATCCTCAGCCGTGCGCTGCCATGTACTGTAGGCCTACTCGGCCAGGAGAACAGGATAGGGAGCAGGTCACCTCCTACAGCGTCCCTACCCTGACCCTAACTCCTAACTGCATGGGCCGACCTTAAAGGTAGGAGGACCCATGCGCAGGAACCTCGGATCCCTAACTCACCCTCCGTCCGCTCCCTGCGCTAGGAGTCAGGGTAAGATGACCTACTCCTCCTAGGCACGGAGGAGCAGGAGTCTCAATGGCCAAGCGGTTGGGAAATGAGGAACACATACAGCCTTACGGGAATGGCAGGCAAACTATTAGTTCCACCAACCTGTCACAGCCTTGCTGACTGGATCCCTGCGCAAACAGGAATCCAGGACCGTTAGCTGCACCAAACACATAGAAAGGTCCCAACATAACATAACATACAACATCAACACACAGCAGACATAAACATAAGGACAATATCTTTATGACCACAGGGGTGGCTCTCACTGGCAGATAGTAACACAGGAGGCTGCTCCAGCAAGCATGGCTGAAACAACCCCTTGAGCCATGATAACAGTGAGGCTTTATAGGCCAAGAAGCCACACCACACAGTCGGACACACCCAGTGACACACACACACACTGGGAAGGAAGTTAACCCTTCCAGCACCACAGAAGGGAAAAACACCACTTAAAAGGGAAGGGCACACAATACATAAAACACAGTGTACACCATACACACACACCTAACATAAAGGTTGCTAGGTGTGACCGCATGCCAAAGCAGCAAGCTGCCTAGCAACGCTCAGGCTGCTTAGCTGACAATGCTGAACACAACTAGTTGCCCGCGGCAACCACAAGTGAGGCCACACACAGCGACTCTCTCCTGTGGTTGAACACACAAACTAAAACCGCAGGCAACCCATGCGGTAAGGAGTCACGGACATAGCCATGGCCGTGACAGTATGTTGATGATGGCTGGCAGGGGCGGATTGGGAACTTAAAGTGGCCCGGTTTTGTAGTTGGGTCCAAATTAATGGAAGGCAGGGCCAAAACAAGTTGGCGGGGCCAACAATACCATATTGTGGCACGTTATACCACCTAACAGAGCCAAATACCATAGTCCCTCACAAAATACATCCCAAAAAAACTTCCACTGGCCGGTCTGAGGAGGGCTCAGGGGGCCCCTTGGGCATTGGCCCAACGGGAAATTTCCCTGTAAGGTCTATGGCCAATACACCCCTGGTGGCTGGGGAGGGGATGATGTTATTTACATGGGACTGTATATTGAATGGGCTGAGAAATTATAATTTTTGAGGACACTAAGGCCCCTTTCACACGAGTGAGTTTTTCACACAAGCGATATGGCCTAAAATCTATATTGCGATATAATTTGAAGCATGTGCGATAACGATATACACTCACCTAAAGAATTATTAGTGCCCCCATACTAATACGGTGTTGGACCCCCTTTTGCCTTCAGAACTGCCTTAATTCTACGTGGCATTGATTCAACAAGGTGCTGTTTCTTTAGAAATGTTGGCCCATATTGATAGGATAGCATCTTGCAGTTGATGGAGATTTGAGGGATGCACATCCAGGGCACGAAGCTCCCGTTCCACCACATCCCAAAGATGCTCTATTGGGTTGAGATCTGGTGACTGTGGGGGCCATTTTAGTACAGTGAACTCATTGTCATGTTCAAGAAACCAATGTGAAATGATTGGAGCTTTGTGACATGGTGCATTATCCTGCTGGAAGTAGCCATCAGAGGATGGAGACATGTTCTCATTCTGTTTACCCCAAATTCGGACTCTACCATTTGAATGTCTCTACAGAAATCGAGACTCATCAGACTAGGCAACATTTTTCAGTCTTCAACAGTCCAATTTTGGTGAGCTCGTGCAAATTGTAGCCTCTTTTTCCTATTTGTAGTGGAGATAAGTGGTACCCGGTGGGGTCTTCTGCTGTTGTAGCCCATCCGCCTCAAGGTTGTGCGTGTTGTGGCTTCACAAATGCTTTGCTGCATACCTCGGTTGTAACGAGTGGTTATTTCAGTCAACGTTGCTCTTCTATCAGCTTGAATCAGTCGGCCCATTCTCCTCTGACCTCTAGCATCCACAAGGCAAGTCACACGCACCCCAAAATAGTGCCAATAAAACCGTCATCTCATCCCGCAAAAATCATACCCTACCCAAGGTAATCGCCCAAAAACTGAAAAAATTATGGCTCTCAGACTATGGAAACACTAAAACATGATTTTTTTTTTGCGTCAAAAATAAAAAATCATTGTGTAAAACTTACATAAATAAATAAAAAAAGTATACATATTAGGTATCGCCGCGTCCGTGACAACCTGGTCTATAAAAATATCACATGATCTAACCTGTCAGATGAATGTTGTAAATAACAAAAAATAAAAACGGTGCCAAAACAGCTATTTCTTGTTATCTTGCCTCACAAAAAGTGTAATATAGAGCAACCAAAAATCATATGTACCCTAAACTAGTATAAACAAAACTTCCACCCTGTCCCGTAGTTTCTAAAATGGGGTCACTTTTATGGAGTTTCTACTCTAGGGGTGCATCAGGGGGGCTTCAAATGGGACATGGTGTCAAAAAAAACAGTCCAGCAAAACCTGTCTTCCAAAAACCGTATGGCATTCCTTTCCTTCTGCGCCCTGCCGTGTGCCCGTACAGCGGTTTACGACCACATATGGGGTGTTTCTGTAAACTAAAGAATCAGAGCCATAAATATTGAGTTTGGTTTGGCTGTTAACCCTTGCTTTGTAACTGGATAAAAATTATTAAAATGGAAAATCTGCCAAAAAAGTTAAATTTTGAAATTGTATCTCTATTTTCCATTAATTCTTGTGGAACACCTAAAGGGTTAACAAAGTTTGTAAAATCAGTTTTGAATACCTTGAGGGGTGTAGTTTCTAGAATGGGGTCATTTTTGGGTGGTTTCTATTATGTAAGCCTCGCAAAGTGACTTCAGACCTGAACTGGTCCCTAAAAATTGGGTTTTTGAAAATTTCAGAAAAATTTCAAGATTTGCTTCTAAACTTCTAAGCCTTGTAACATCCCCAAAAAATAAAATATCATTCCCAAAATGATCCAAACATGAAGTAGACATATGGAGAATTTAAAATAATAACTATTTTTGGAGGTATTACTATGTATTATAGAAGTAGAGAAATTGAAACTTGCAAATTTGCAATTTTTTACAAATTTTTGCTAAATTTGGTATTTGTTTATAAATAAAAATGTTTTTTTTTTTACTTCATTTTACCAGTGTCATGAAGTACAATATGTGACGAAAAAACAATCTCAGAATGGCTTGGATAAGTCAAAGCGTTTTAAAGTTATCACCACTTAAAGCGACACTGGTCAGATGTCCTTAAGGAGTTAAACTTTTTTTTTTTTTCTTCATTTTATTTACTAACTATTAGCCCCCTTAGGGACTAGAACCCTTGTCCTATTCATTCTAATAGAGCTCCATCAGGATGAATAGGACCTCACACTCTCCCTGCTGCCTGTGCATAGTACACACAGCAGCAGGGAGCTCACCATGGAGAGCTTCAGTAGTGTCCTGGCTGCCATGGTAACCGATCGGAGCCCCAGGATTACACTGCTGGGGCTCCGATCAGAGGCTGCCACTGTCACCAATGGGTGAGGAGGGGGGACCCTGGGGCAGAGGGACGTAGTGAGGGTGGGGGGGGGGCGGTGACCGCAATTAATATAATACTGAGAAGAGGGGGAGTAGAAGGGAGGGACTGTGGCCACTGTGCCACCAATGAGAACAGAGAGGAGGAGGGGAGGGACTGTGGCCACTCCGCCACCAATGAGAACAAAGAGGAGGAGGGGAGGGACTGTGGCCACTCCACCACCAATGAGAACAGAGAGGAGGAGGAGGAGGGGAGGGACTGTGGCCACTCCGCCACCAATGAGAACAGAGAGGAGGAGGAGGGGAGGGACTGTGGCCCCTGTGCCACCAATGAGAACAGAGAGGAGGAGGAGGAGGGGAGGGACTGTGGCCACTCCGCCACCAATAAGAACAGAGAGGAGGAGGAGGAGGGGAGGGACTGTGGCCACTCCGCCACCAATAAGAACAGAGAGGAGGAGGAGGAGGGGAGGGACTGTGGCCACTCCGCCACCAATAAGAACAGAGAGGAGGAGGAGGGGAGGGACTGTGGCCACTCCGCCACCAATGAGAACAGAGAGGAGGAGGGGAGGGACTGTGGCCACTCCGCCACCAATGAGAACAGAGAGGAGGAGGAGGAGGGGAGGGACTGTGGCCACTCCGCCACCAATAAGAACAGAGAGGAGGAGGAGGAGGGGAGGGACTGTGGCCACTCCGCCACCAATGAGAACAGAGAGGAGGAGGAGGGGAGGGACTGTGGCCACTCCGCCACCAATGAGAACAGAGAGGACGAGGAGGAGGGGAGGGACTGTGGCCACTCCGCCACCAATGAGAACAGAGAGGAGGAGGAGGGGAGGGACTGTGGCGACTCCGCCACCAATGAGAACAGAGAGGAGGAGGAGGGGAGGGACTGTGGCGACTCTGCCATCAATGAGAACAGAGAGGAGGAGGAGGAGGGGAGGGACTGTGGCCAATCCGCCACCAATGAGAACAGAGAGGACGAGGAGGAGGAGGGGAGGGACTGTGGCCACTCCGCCACCAACGAATATAGTTAATATGTCTGAATACAAACGTAGCCTGCATGTGCCGGCCATATCCCATACCTGGCCTCTATGACTGCGCGCTGCGATCCGCCGCAATTAACCCCTCAGGACCCGATCACAGCGGGCATTCATTTTGGCCTGGTATGGGATATGGCCGGTGATGGGATATATGTGACTCCATTTTGTCTTATTTAGCCACGTGTATTACATTTGGTTAGTGCACTACAAAACCTCCCTTCCCCCTATGGAATGTGAGACGCTTCCTTAAACTGTTTCAGGAAATCCATACATGTTAAAAGTATGAACAGTCCAAGCCATATAAGGACATCTGGCTCAAGTGTCTGCTAGCTTATGTGTATATACCTGATTGGTCAAATGCTGTTACTATGAGTCAGCTATTATGTTAATGCAGAGCTTAGGTGTGACCATACTATTGGTCAAATACTAATGCTAACATATGATTGGATGTAAAGGAAGCTCAACCCCCTCTATTAAAACTGTTTGCCAGCTGTGAATAAACCAGAATGGATTGGAAATAGACATGTGTTCATCTGGTCAATCTAGTTCATTCTCCCGGTACCGGTTAGACTTAATTCAAGCTGATCACCGAAATCTGAAGACAGGGACAAGTTAGGTAAAAGAGAGTAAATTTTCCTAACAGTTCTGGGGGCTCGGTTTCCGGGATTGGGAGGGTCAACTCTTCAGGTCTACAGTGAAAGACATCAATTCTTGTCCGCCTTGGACCTGGGAGCAATGACCAAAAATCCCATTCAAGTAAGTCGAACCATCTATATATGATTTCAGTGGATTGCGATGTCTGGGACACGCAAATGTTGATTTTAAGCGGCTTATATCATAGGGTCCATATCGTTAGGTAAAAATGTTGATTATAAGAGGCTTAGTAAGTCCATATCGTTAAGAGATAGTGCACTATATAAGGATATCTGTTCCGGGAACAGAAGGATACAAGCTTGAATTAACTCTTATGTATATATAGTATAAGTATTTTAGAAGTAATAAGATTATCTGTTTGTGTGAGATACTGACCGGTTGGTAAGTGTACGGTCGCATCCCACTGTTATTATCAAATTGATGTATTTTGGGTTAACTACTGTTAATGTGTAAAATTGTTTGTGTTGTGGAGGACTGCAAGACGCCCCAGTTTTTCGGCTAAGAGTGATCTGTTGACCAGGAAAATTTGAACGCTAGTGGCAGTCCGAAACAACAATAGTCGATAGGGGTCCAAAGAGTATAGAGAGACATTAAGATACGAATCAGCTGATCAGTTGACAGGTCTTGTCGGCGCTATTTCAGTGCAGTACAGCCAGTCCTGACAGTGATTGTCTCACTTATTCTTTGAACTATAAATACTAACATGGGAGGACAAGGGTCTAAAACTAAATTCCCTAAACCAGAACCAGGAGAAACTTGTAAAATCTATGTAGCCCGTGTTAGTCCAACAAACTATTACCTGATCAACCCGTGGGTAGATAATCTAGCAGGCTGGACCGAGGTAATGGATGCTGCAGATCCATTCCCCAGGGATGGTGATAATAGTATTTATCATATGGATATGATCAAAGGACTATGTCTAGGTGATAAAACAGCCTGGCCGCATTTCGATGCAGATCCTTCCTGGGACATGGAGTACATGTCCAGGAGTGCAGAACAATGGCTGGAAATAGCCCCCCACTGGTATGATGCAGGTAATAGCAAGAAGAATAAGAATCTAAAAAGTCCCAAAAATGATAGGTCTCTACATGAAATAGAACAGGAGGTAGGTACAAAGAAGAGAAGTCAGAAATCCCCTCCACCTTATAATAAATCCACCCCCACGGCACCTCTGTATCCAGTTCTGACTCAGATTGAGGAAGATGCTGTAACAGCGGTTATACCATTAAAACTAGAAGAAAAATACCGACCCCCCATGCCAACATTTGGAAACATAGTAGAGCGCAGTCTAAATATTGGCACACCGCATACTAGCTATACTACACGCAGTACAAGTAGAATGAAAGATGAAACAGAAAAGGAAGAATCAAAAGAGGAAGTCCAAGTAATCGCTCCCTTTCTGACAGTAGGACAACACTTAGTAAAAAAGCCCATAGAAATAGAGGATCTCAACAAAATTATAAAGTATTGTCCCAAACCTTCCATAGCCCCACTGGGGACTATTACATACCTAAAAAAAAGGCCTGTAGAGGGCGCAACTACACACAGGAAGATTTAAGGCTTATCCTGGATGGTATTATAGGAACACACACAACCTGGAATTGGGACAAGGTTAGCTCCATATCTACTATTACACAACGCAGTGATGCTCTAGATTATGTATGTAATACAGAAGCGGGTCAGAAAAGGATATGGCCGGAGATTGAGGAACATATGAATGAGGTATTCAAACAAAAATCTTCATTGCCCGTAGCAGTAGCCTGCAAACAGAAATCTGCTGAGTCGGTCACTGAATTTTGGAAGCGATTTATTGATTGCTGGAAGACCGAGGCGGGTCTACCTGTACGTGACAATGATAGTTTGATTATCTCCACATTTGTAAACAATCTATCAGATAAATTGATCTTAACTGTAAAACAAAATGTGTCCTCTTGGACTTCAGATGCAACTGATGAGTTTGAGAAACATCTCTTTGAAAAGGAAGCAGCTGGATGCTTTGAGATTAGGAAAGCAACTTCCCCCACACACGCATATGCTAGCAAAGGGGGGGGGGGAGGGGGGCTGCTAATTGGTAAATGCATCAGCAGGATGTGAAGATACTAACCTGTGTTATTTCTAAGATATTCCAGACAGGGCTCCAGTATTGGATTAGATCTTTCCCAATTGTATGTTCCGATGGTTTAAAATGTGCCTGCAGTGATGATGCTAATTGGAAGTGTCCACTCCTATCAATCTAAGGTTGCACCCAATAAGTCCTTATTCAGATATGAGTAAAAGTTTGAGGAACATGTGGTACAGCTGAACGTCTTGATGTATTGCTTTACTTCCCCTGTTTGAACACTCCTGAAATGGGAGACGCAAGACAAGAGGAAGTAGAAGGCATGGTTGTGTACGGTGGGGGGCGATGTGTGTAACACTAAACAAAAAACTACATGGCATATAAGATGATTTGTTAATTTTAACAAAATGACTGTATGATTAACATGTATATTGTTTTACAGTGACAGACCATCAGCAATTCTGGGTGTGGTATGAATATCTGCTTCCCGGAAAGCTGTGTTTGTCTGTGCTGCAAATTTTGGAATGTAACAAAGAGATTGTGTGATTGGGTGAAAGATACATGATTCAGTGGAATGTGAATGGGTGTGGCTCTGAGTTGTATGTACGTAGCAGAGCTGTGTGTGCAATTCATATTCTATGTGTAAGGGCGTGGTTATGAGCTGGTTTGTGAAGATGAGTACAGGAAAATGTATATGAATGAGTATGGAATACGGTATTTGTTTTTAAATATGCGCATTAAGAATTTTATTTTATTTTCTTGGAAGTTTTTTGTTTTTTTATTGGTACCAACAGCATTGATCAAGCTGTACATTTTTATTTCAATGAAAAGTTTTTATGGGCCCTTTGTGTGTTCATGTCTGTATTGTCAGATCTGTTTGTTTCAATGTTTGCAGTTACATGTTACATGTTCAGTGTTGTGCTTAACATCAGAGCTCTGCTCGTATGGACAGCTAAGATACTAATGGCAGAACAGAAGACAGACCAAAGCGTCCACCAAAAGGGGTGGACTTAGGTGACTCAGAGTGGGAGGAAGGAAGTGTGAGCCCTCTATGGGAATAAATGGGGTACTGACAAGGACATACAGAACAGATTCCTTACCAGTAGAAACCATGGACAGGGAATACATCATGTCATGTATTTAGCATTATACTAGATTGCCCAGTCAGCCTATTAGGGAGAGATTTGTTCATTAGGCTTGACTTGCAGGTATCAGCAAAGAATCAGGACATAAAAGTACACTCAGATCTCATTCCAGTCTCTACACCAGTGCCACTGATTCTTGCAAACATACAGGACCACCCAGAATAGCATTAACCCTGCATTATGGTCCTCAAATGAATATGACACAGGATTCATAGATTGCACACATTACAAAGCTACTGTGAAACCAGGTGTCATCTCAGTGTTCCAGAAACAATACCTGCTGTTAAAAGAGAAACTTGATGGGCTTAGACCAATGATAGAAGAATTCCTACAAAAGGGAATCCTGTAAGAGGTGATTTCACCCTACAGCACGCCCGTGAATCCAGTGACAAAGACAGATGGTACTACCCGCTTTGTACAGGATTTAAGGGCCATCAACAACATCATTGTGCCTATAGCCCCTGTTGTACCTGATGTCACTTAATTATTATCTGCCATTCCAGCAGACGCTGTTTGGTTCAGTGTGATAGATCTGAAAAATGCTTTCTTTTCTATCCCAGTTGATAAGATAACCAGACTACTTTTTGCTTTTTCCTTTGACAGACGCCAACTGACCTGGTGCAGAAATGCCCCAGGGATATGCTGATTCACCTGTAGTGTACAGCATAGTCCTCCAAGCGATGTTAGAGTCATGGTACATCGCCCCAAGGTTCTGTGCTGCTGCAATATGTCGATGATTTGTTACTGTGTAGCATGTCAGCGGAGGCCAGCATTCAGGATGGTTTATCACTGTTATAATGGTTGTCAGGATGGTTTATCACTGTTATAATGGTTGTCAGGATATGGTCACAAAGTGACACTTAAGAAAATGCAATGGTGTAAAATGCAGGTTGAATACTTGGGCTTTGTCCTCACAAAAGGTGAACGGAGAATCAGCGCAGAAAGAGTCCAGTCTATTGCGGGTTTGGTCGCCCCGCACACCAAGAAGGAAATGTTATCTTTCCTTGGTATGATAAACGGTAGACAATGGATTACTGATTGCTCCCACTATTGACAATGTTTTGAGGCAAGCCACTCTGGATGGAAATCCAGATTTGATTAAATGGTTTTCTGAAATGTACAATGCATTTGATTATTTGAAATGTTTACTCATGTCGAGCCCAGGGCTGGGCCTCCCTGACTATAATATGCCCTTCCACATGTTTGCACGCCAAAATTGTAAAACCATGGCGGGTGTACTGACACAAGAAAACGGAGGCAAGTTGCGTCCTTGTGTGTTTTTCTCAAAGGTAATGCCCACCTCTGTCCAGGGGATGCCGGCATGTCTGTGTTCTCTTGCAGCCTGTGCTATGATGGTAGAGTCGGCAAATTCTTTCACAATGTGACATTACACCATTTTGCACACCATGATGTTGTAGGCCTACTCAAGGACATCCGCACTCAACACAGCAGGCAGCTGAGCTTATTGCACTCACTAGGACATGTATTCTACATGCTGATAGACCTGTCACCATTCATACTGAGAGTAGGTACACACATGGGGTAGTGTGGGACCATGGTATGATCTGGCAGAGGAGAGGATTTACGGCAGCAGATGGTAAGGAACATGTCTCACAGGGCAATGCGCTGGCAGTTAAGATGGCGAAATGAGTGGCCAAAAGCAACCTCACAGGTTTGTGTAACCATTGGGAGATGCCATGTTTGGCACCTCCAACCCCTGAGATGTTGCAAATGCTTACTGATCTTCAGTGGTATGCCACTGAACAGGAACAGCAAGACTGGTGTTATCCAGTATTGCAGAAGAATCCTAAGACAGGATTAGAATTAGTCTGCAAAGAGGGGAAGTTATGCATTCCCCCAATACAGTGCTTCCATCTTAAGTAGCACATTTCCACAGAGTAGGACATAAACAGCATTGAGATACTCATGGGTAGGCCTTTCCCCACACCATGGGCAAGACGCCCCCTGGAAGTACAGGAAGGGGACTTGGACCTGATCAGGGAGGAGTATGTTACTAATCTGATCAAAGTCCTCAGTAAAACTGAAGAATAAGTTGCTTGTAAGTCTCCTTCTCTTTCACAGGAATCAACCCGTCCATTCCGGATAGGCGGCCAGGTGATGATCAAGATCTTAAAGAAGGGAAAGGAACCAGAAAGTTTCACCTACGGACAACCCACCGAGGTAGTCGTGATCACCAGAACAGCAGTCCTCACTGAACAATCGCCCACGTGGATCCACGCCACAAGGATTAAGTTGGTGAAGAAAAGAGAGGTACTAACGGGGGCAGACATCCCTTGACCCCCAACAAGATGACGCAGTCGGGAAATTCCTCGAGATGGCTGAGATGCAGTGCCTTAATAATTGCAATTTTGTGTCTCCTACTTACTGTCCCACGGCTGTGGAACAGACAGATATACCTGAAAACAGAATGCAGAGGGGAAGACAATCTGTGGAAGACAAAGGAGAACTTATGGCTGTACCTGGCCAAAACTCTGAACTTAACTGACTTTTGTCTCCGAACCACTTTATCGGCATCTAACATTTTGGAGACATGTCTGGTAGCAGTCCCCACCCCAGTAGATGTATGGACGGGGCTCCTACGTTCCCAATGGAACGACACAGACTTGGAGGATCATGATGTTAAATATGGATATGTAAATCCTTATCATGCTTGTTATGACTGTCCTACATATGAGACTCTGCAGAGTAATATGATAGAAGTAATTACAGGTCTTGTCACAGCAGCAGGAATATGTTATAACTTCACCTGTGATGAGACACTATTGCCTCCCTGCATACAAGCAAAAATGCAGAATAAGACTAAACCAAATATTTGTGATAGAGATTTAGGTAGTTGTAAAAAGATAGTATCAGGAAAGAATATGCAATGTAATATTACTAAAACAGTACCATCCCTAGACAAACATGTACCTCTACCAGCAGGATGGGTATTGGCCTGTGGGAATACTAGTTACACATACATACCGGCCAATATTACAGAGGGACCCTGTACAATAGCCAGGCTGACATTAGCAATGATACCACTATTCCCAGCAATGCAGACACGACACACGAGAGACACTTCCCTACAGTTACCGGAAAATTGTGATTATAATGTGAATCTCCTCTCTAGATCAGAATATATGAGTTTAGGGGTATCTATGATAGGAGTACCAGGGTTGGCCATATATAACCACAGGACAATATCAAAACTTGCCTGTTTTATGGTAAAACAGATAAATGTCACTAGTGCAGTTCTGCAAGATATGCTGCTGGATATACAATCATATGAAAAGGCTATCTTGCAGAATAGGGCAACTATTGACTATTTATTGCTCCAGCATGGTATAGGATGCTCAGCGTTCGCAGGGATGTGGTGTTTCAATTTATCAGATCACTGGAATAAAAGATAAAATAGGCCAATTAGAGGAGATGAGAAAACATATAAAACAGGATGTTGACCAAGGTTGGTGGGACTGGCTTTTTGGCTGAATACCTGACTTTGGTCAAATAAGATATGTTTTAGGAGTGGCATTTGCCGTGGTCGCTGCAATAGTGGGTCTCTGCTGCTGTCTGCAGTGTGTGCCCTCCCTTCTAGCCATATGTCAAAAGGTGGCCGAAAGAGGGGTACACTCAACATCCCTCTATACTCCGGTAGAGGTAGAAGAGGCAAACACAACCTCAACAAAGCCTGAGGATTATACTCCTGAAGGGTATATGGAATACCTAAAGGCTTACAAGCAAACCAAGGAAGAGCAGAGAAAGAACCATATAGTATAAGGTATATATATAAGGTTCTAAGAGGGGATTTGATGGGATATATGTGACTCCATTTTGTCTCATTTAGCCACGTGTATTACATTTGGTTAGTGCACTACAAAACCTCCCTTCCCCCTATGGAATGTGAGACACTTCCTTAAACTGTTTCAAGAAATCCATACATGCCTTAGTTTGAAAGTATGAACAGTCCAAGCCATATAAGGTCATCTGGCTCAAGTGTCTGCTAGCTTATGTGTATATACCTGATTGGTCAAATGCTGTTACTATGAGTCAGCTATTATGTTAATGCAGAGCTTATGTGTGACCATATTATTGGTCAAATACTAATGCTAACATATGATTGGATGTAAAGGAAGCTCAACCCCCTCTATTAAAACTGTTTGCCAGCTGTGAATAAACCAGAATGGATTGGAAATAGACATGTGTTCATCTGGTCAATCTAGTTCATTCTCCCGGTACCGGTTAGACTTAATTCAAGCTGATCGCCGAAATCTGAAGACAGGGACAAGTTAGGTAAAAGAGAGTAAATTTTCCTAACAGCCGGCACACGCAGGCTACGTTTGTATCCAGGCATTACCTATATTCATTGGTGGCGCAGTGGCCACAGCCCCTCCCTTCTACTCCTCTCTGTTCTCATTGGTGGCACAGTGGCCACAGCCCCTCCCTTCTACTCCTCTCTGTTCTCATTGGTGGTGCAGTGGCCACAGCCCCTCCCTTCTACTCCTCTCTGTTCTCATTGGTGGCGCAGTGGCCACAGCCCCTCCCTTCTACTCCTCTCTGTTTTCATTGGTGGCGCAGTGTCCACAGCCCCTCCCTTCTACTCCTCTCTGTTCTCATTGGTGGCGCAGTGGCCACAGCCCCTCCCTTCTACTCCTCTCTGTTCTCATTGGTGGCGCAGTGGCCACAGCCCCTCCCTTCTACTCCTCTCTGTTCTCATTGGTGGCGCAGTGGCCACAGCCCCTCCCTTCTACTCCTCTCTGTTCTCATTGGTGGCGCAGTGGCCACAGCCCCTCCCTTCTACTCCTCTCTGTTCTCATTGGTGGCGCAGTGGCCACAGCCCCTCCCTTCTACTCCTCTCTGTTCTCATTGGTGGCGCAGTGGCCACAGCCCCTCCCTTCTACTCCTCTTTGTTCTCATTGGTGGCGCAGTGGCCACAGCCCCTCCCTTCTACTCCTCTTTGTTCTCATTGGTGGCGCAGTGGCCACAGCCCCTCCCTTCTACTCCTCTCTGTTCTCATTGGTGGCGCAGTGGCCACAGCCCCTCCCTTCTACTCCTCTCTGTTCTCATTGGTGGCGCAGTGGCCACAGCCCCTCCCTTCTACTCCTCTCTGTTCTCATTGGTGGCGCAGTGGTCACAGCCCCTCCCTTCTACTCCTCTCTGTTCTCATTGGTGGCGCAGTGGCCACAGCCCCTCCCTTCTACTCCTCTCTGTTCTCATTGGTGGCGCAGTGGCCACAGCCCCTCCCTTCTACTCCTCTCTGTTCTCATTGGTGGCGCAGTGGCCACAGCCCCTCCCTTCTACTCCTCTCTGTTCTCATTGGTGGCGCAGTGGCCACAGCCCCTCCCTTCTACTCCTCTCTGTTCTCATTGGTGGCGCAGTGGCCACAGCCCCTCCCTTCTACTCCTCTCTGTTCTCATTGGTGGCGCAGTGGCCACAGCCCCTCCCTTCTACTCCTCTCTGTTCTCATTGGTGGCGCAGTGGCCACAGCCCCTCCCTTCTACTCCTCTCTGTTCTCATTGGTGGCGCAGTGGCCACAGCCCCTCCCTTCTACTTCTCTCTGTTCTCATTGGTGGCGCAGTGGCCACAGCCCCTCCCTTCTACTCCTCTCTGTTCTCATTGGTGGCGCAGTGGCCACAGCCCCTCCCTTCTACTCCTCTCTGTTCTCATTGGTGGCCAGGGTCAGCCGCACACAGTGGGGAGGGAGGGAGCTTAACCCTTCAAGCATCGGGCCGCTGCCTAAGGACCACAGTATGGAAGGGGTTAAACAGTTATGGAGCGCTGTGTGTGGAGCGCATGCCCAGTGCACAACTGGTGACACACAGACACAGCGCACGCACACAGGGCAGTGAATGCCGTGACAGAAAAAAACTGTGCGATTCGCCATTTTTTTTTAGTCACCTTGTCCCCCTAAAAAACAGTATAGGACTGTTCGATTATGGGCCGGACGTTCCATAAAATGCGGAATGTGTGCGGCTTTTTTGGTGTTTTTTTTATGGTATCGAGACAACTAGTGTGGAGCTGGTGAGTGTTCCTCTTACCTGGGTGGGGAGTGTCCTCCTCCTCCTCTGACAATCCTTCACCATGGAGCATCCGGTGTTTTATTTCTACCACCATGTGCAGGAGTCAGGTACCAGGATGTGCTGCAGGAGGAAGTAAAGGACCTGTGATGATGTCATGACCATGTGATCGTGTGTGGGAGGAGTCAAGCTCCAGGATGTGCTGAAGGAGGAAGTAAAGGACCTGTGATGATGTCATGACCATGTGATCATGTGTGGGAGGAGTCAGGCTCCATAATGTGCTGCAGGATGAAGTAAAGGACCTGTGATGATGTCATGACCATGTGATCATGTGTGGGAGGAGTCAGGCTCCATAATGTGCTGCAGGATGAAGTAAAGGACCTGTGATGATGTCATGACCATGTGATCATGTGTGGGAGGAGTCAGGCTCCAGGCTGTGCTGCAGGAGGAAGTAAAGGACCTGTGATGATGTCATGACCATGTGATCATGTGTGGGAGGAGTCAGACTCCAGGCTGTGCTGCAGGAGGAAGTAAAGGACCTGTGATGATGTCATGACCATGTGATCGTGTGTGGGAGGAGTCAGACTCCAGGCTGTGCTGCAGGAGGAAGTAAAGGACCTGTGATGATGTCATGACCATGTGATCATGTGTGGGAGGAGTCAGACTCCAGGCTGTGCTGCAGAAGGAAGTAAAGGACCTGTGATGATGTCATGACCATGTGATCATGTGTAGGAGGAGTCTTGGAAATCACATGACCAGGTTTATCTGCTCTGTGTATGTTCGTAATTCCAGTGTGTATGTAGCAGTGCTGTATGTGTGTGATGTTTATATGGATGAGCTGTATCCGTGTAAGAGCTGTATGTGTGTGATGTGTAAGTAGTTGGGCAGGGCTGTATTGTGTAATGGCTGTATAGCTGAGCTGTATGTGTGTGATGTGTAAGTAGATGGGCAGGACTGTATTGTGTAATGGCTGTATAGCTGAGCTGTATGTGTGTGATGTGTAAGTAGTTGGGCAGGACTGTATTGTGTAATGGCTGTATAGCTGAGCTGTATGTGTGGGATGTGTAAGTAGTTGGGCAGGGCTGTATTGTGTAATGGCTGTATAGCTGAGCTGTATGTGTGTGATGTGTAAGTAGTTGGGCTGTATTGTGTAATGGCTGTATAGCAGAGCTGTATGTGTGTGATGTGTAAGTAGTTGGGCAGGGCTGTATTGTGTAATGGCTGTATAGCTGAGCTGTATGTGTGTGATGTGTAAGTAGTTGGGCAGGGCTGTATTGTGTAATGACTGTATAGCTGAGCTGTGTGTGTGATGTGTAAGTAGTTGGGCAGGGCTGTATTGTGTAATGGCTGTATAGCTGAGCTGTATGTGTGATGTGTAAGTAGTTGGGCAGGGCTGTATTGTGTAATGGCTGTATAGCTGAGCTGTATGTGTGTGATGTGTAAGTAGTTGGGCAGGGCTGTATTGTGTAATGGCTGTATAGCTGAGCTGTATGTGATGTGTAAGTAGTTGGGCAGGGCTGTATTGTGTAATGGCTGTATAGCTGAGCTGTATGTGTGTGATGTGTATGTAGTTAGGCAGGGCTGTATTGTGTAATGGCTGTATAGCTGAGCTGTATGTGTGTGATGTGTAAGTAGTTGGGCAGGGCTGTATTGTGTAATGGCTGTATAGCTGAGCTGTATGTGTGTGATGTGTAAGTAGTTGGGCAGGGCTGTATTGTGTAATGGCTGTATAGCTGAGCTGTATGTGTGTGATGTGTAAGTAGTTGGGCAGGGCTGTATTGTGTAATGGCTGTATAGCTGAGCTGTATGTGTGATGTGTAAGTAGTTGGGCAGGGCTGTATTGTGTAATGTCTGTATAGCTGAGCTGTATGTGTGTGATGTGTAAGTAGTTGGGCAGGTCTGTATTGTGTAATGACTGTATAGCTGAGCTGTATGTGTGTGATGTGTAAGTAGTTGGGCAGGGCTGTATTGTGTAATGGCTGTATAGCTGAGCTGTATGTGTGTGATGTGTAAGTAGATGGGCAGGGCTGTATTGTGTAATGGCTGTATAGCTGAGCTGTATGTGTGTGATGTGTAAGTAGTTGGGCAGGGCTGTATTGTGTAATGGCTGTATAGCTGAGCTGTATGTGTGATGTGTAAGTAGTTGGGCAGGGCTGTATTGTGTAATGGCTGTATAGCTGAGCTGTATGTGTGTGATGTGTAAGTAGTTGGGCAGGGCTGTATTGTGTAATGGCTGTATAGCTGAGCTGTATGTGTGTGATGTGTAAGTAGTTGGGCAGGGCTGTATTGTGTAATGGCTGTATAGCTGAGCTGTATGTGTGTGATGTGTAAGTAGTTGGGCAGGGCTGTACTGTGTAATGGCTGTATAGCTGAGCTGTATGTGTGTGATGTGTAAGTAGTTGGGCAGGGCTGTACTGTATAATGGCTGTATAGCTGAGCTGTATGTGTGTGATGTGTAAGTAGTTGGGCAGGGCTGTATTGTGTAATGGCTGTATAGCTGAGCTGTATGTGTGTGATGTGTAAGTAGTTGGGCAGGGCTGTATTGTGTAATGGCTGTATAGCTGAGCTGTATGTGTGTGATGTGTAAGTAGTTGGGCAGGACTGTATTGTGTAATGGCTGTATAGCTGAGCTGTATGTGTGTGATGTGTAAGTAGTTGGGCAGGGCTGTATTGTGTAATGGCTGTATAGCTGAGCTGTATGTGTGTGATGTATAAGTAGTTGGGCAGGGCTGTATTGTGTAATGGCTGTATAGCTGAGCTGTATGTGTGTGATGTGTAAGTAGTTGGGCAGGGCTGTACTGTGTAATGGCTGTATAGCTGAGCTGTATGTGTGTGATGTGTAAGTAGTTGGGCAGGGCTGTACTGTATAATGGCTGTATAGCTGAGCTGTATGTGTGTGATGTGTAAGTAGTTGGGCAGGGCTGTATTGTGTAATGGCTGTATAGCTGAGCTGTATGTGTGTGATGTATAAGTAGTTGGGCAGGGCTGTATTGTGTAATGGCTGTATAGCTGAGCTGTATGTGTGTGATGTGTAAGTAGTTGGGCAGGGCTGTATTGTGTAATGGCTGTGTAGCTGAGCTGTGTGTGTGTGATGTGTAAGTAGTTGGGCAGGGCTGTATTGTGTAATGGCTGTATAGCTGAGCTGTATGTGTGTGATGTGTAAGTAGTTGGGCAGGGCTGTATTGTGTAATGGCTGTATAGCTAAGCTGTATGTGTGTGATGTGTAAGTAGTTGGGCAGGGCTGTATTGTGTAATGGCTGCATAGCTGAGCTGTATGTGTGTGATGTGTAAGTAGTTGGGCAGGGCTGTATTGTGTAATGGCTGTATAGCTGAGCTGTGTGTGATGTGTAAGTAGTTGGGCAGGGCTGTATTGTGTAATGGCTGTATAGCTGAGCTGTATGTGTGTGATGTGTAAGTAGTTGGGCAGGGCTGTATTGTGTAATGGCTGTATAGCTGAGCTGTATGTGTGTGATGTGTAAGTAGTTGGGCATGGCTGTATTGTGTAATGGCTGTATAGCTGAGCTGTATGTGTGTGATGTGTAAGTAGTGTGGCAGAGCTGTATTGTGTAATGGCTGTATAGCTGAGCTGTATGTGTGTGATGTGTAAGTAGTTGGGCTGTATTGTGTAATGGCTGTATAGCTGAGCTGTATGTGTGTGATGTGTAAGTAGTTGGGCAGGGCTGTATTGTGTAATGGCTGTATAGCTGAGCTGTATGTGTGTGATGTGTAAGTAGTTGGGCAGGACTGTATTGTGTAATGGCTGTATAGCTGAGCTGTATGTGTGTGATGTGTAAGTAGTTGGGCAGGGCTGTATTGTGTAATGGCTGTATAGCTGAGCTGTATGTGTGTGATGTGTAAGTAGTTGGGCAGGGCTGTATTGTGTAATGGCTGTATAGCTGAGCTGTATGTGTGTGATGTGTAAGTAGTTGGGCAGGGCTGTATTGTGTAATGGCTGTATAGCTGAGCTGTATGTGTGTGATGTGTAAGTAGTTGGGCAGGGCTGTATTGTGTAATGGCTGTGTAGCTGAGCTGTGTGTGTGTGATGTGTAAGTAGTTGGGCAGGGCTGTATTGTGCAATGGATGTATAGCTGAGCTGTATGTGTGTGATGTGTAAGTAGTTGGGCAGGGCTGTATTGTGTAATAGCTGTATAGCTGAGCTGTATGTGTGTGATGTATAAGTAGATGGGCAGGGCTGTATTGTGTAATGGCTGTATAGCTGAGCTGTATGTGTGTGATGTGTAAGTAGTTGGGCAGGGCTGTATTGTGTAATGGCTGTATAGCTAAGCTGTATGTGTGTGATGTGTAAGTAGTTGGGCAGGGCTGTATTGTGTAATGGCTGTATAGCTGAGCTGTATGTGTGTGATGTATAAGTAGTTGGGCAGGGCTGTATTGTGTAATGGCTGTATAGCTGAGCTGTATGTGTGTGATGTGTAAGTAGTTGGGCAGGGCTGTATTGTGTAATGGCTGTATAGCTGAGCTGTATGTGTGTGATGTGTAAGTAGTTGGGCAGGGCTGTATTGTGTAATGGCTGTATAGCTGAGCTGTATGTGTGTGATGTGTAAGTAGTTGGGCAGGGCTGTATTGTGTAATGGCTGTATAGCTGAGCTGTATGTGTGTGATGTGTAAGTAGTTGGGCAGGGCTGTATTGTGTAATGGCTGTATAGCTGAGCTGTATGTGTGTGATGTGTAAGTAGATGGGCAGGACTGTATTGTGTAATGGCTGTATAGCTGAGCTGTATGTGTGTGATGTGTAAGTAGTTGGGCAGGACTGTATTGTGTAATGGCTGTATAGCAGAGCTGTATGTGTGTGATGTGTAAGTAGTTGGGCAGGGCTGTATTGTGTAATGACTGTATAGCTGAGCTGTGTGTTTGATGTGTAAGTAGTTGGGCAGGGCTGTACTGTGTAATGGATGTATAGCTGAGCTGTATGTGTGATGTGTAAGTAGTTGGGCAGGGCTGTATTGTGTAATGGCTGTATAGCTGAGCTGTATGTGTGTGATGTGTAAGTAGTTGGGCAGGGCTGTATTGTGTAATGTCTGTATAGCTGAGCTGTATGTGTGTGATGTGTAAGTAGTTGGGCAGGGCTGTATTGTGTAATGTCTGTATAGCTGAGCTGTATGTGTGTGATGTGTAAGTAGTTGGGCAGGGCTGTATTGTGTAATGGCTGTATAGCTGAGCTGTATGTGTGTGATGTGTAAGTAGTTGGGCAGGGCTGTATTGTGTAATGACTGTATAGCTGAGCTGTATGTGTGTGATGTGTAAGTAGTTGGGCAGGGCTGTATTGTGTAATGGCTGTATAGCTGAGCTGTATGTGTGTGATGTATAAGTAGTTGGGCAGGGCTGTATTGTGTAATGGCTGTATAGCTGAGCTGTATGTGTGTGATGTGTAAGTAGATGGGCAGGGCTGTATTGTGTAATGGCTGTATAGCTGAGCTGTATGTGTGTGATGTGTAAGTAGTTGGGCAGGGCTGTACTGTATAATGGCTGTATAGCTGAGCTGTATGTGTGTGATGTGTAAGTAGTTGGGCAGGGCTGTATTGTGTAATGTCTGTATAGCTGAGCTGTATGTGTGTGATGTG
The DNA here is from genome assembly GCF_905171765.1 of Bufo bufo. Classification (NCBI taxonomy): domain Eukaryota; kingdom Metazoa; phylum Chordata; class Amphibia; order Anura; family Bufonidae; genus Bufo; species Bufo bufo. The sequence goes on from NC_053394.1 coordinate 408,661,750, forward strand.
TAAGTAGTTGGGCAGGGCTGTATTGTGTAATGGCTGTATAGCTGAGCTGTATGTGTGTGATGTGTAAGTAGTTGGGCAGGGCTGTATTGTGTAATGGCTGTATAGCTGAGCTGTATGTGTGTGTGATGTGTAAGTAGTAGGGCAGGGCTGTATTGTGTAATGACTGTATAGCTGAGCTGTATGTGTGTGATGTGTAAGTAGTAGGGCAGGGCTGTATTGTGTAATGGCTGTATAGCTGAGCTGTATGTGTGTGATGTGTAAGTAGTTGAGCAGGGCTGTATTGTGTAATGTCTGTATAGCTGAGCTGTATGTGTGTGATGTGTAAGTAGTGTGGCAGGGCTGTATTGTGTAATGGCTGTATAGATGAGCTGTATGTGTGTGATGTGTAAGTAGTTGGGCAGGGCTGTATTGTGTAATGACTGTATAGCTGAGCTGTATGTGTGTGATGTGTAAGTAGTTGGGCAGGACTGTATTGTGTAATGGCTGTATAGCTGAGCTGTATGTGTGTGATGTGTAAGTAGTTGGGCAGGGCTGTATTGTGTAATGTCTGTATAGCTGAGCTGTATGTGTGTGATGTGTAAGTAGTTGGGCAGGGCTGTACTGTGTAATGGCTGTATAGCTGAGCTGTATGTGTGTGATGTATAAGTAGTTGGGCAGGGCTGTATTGTGTAATGGCTGTATAGCTGAGCTGTATGTGTGTGATGTGTAAGTAGTTGGGCAGGGTTGTATTGTGTAATGGCTGTATAGCTGAGCTGTATGTGTGTGATGTGTAAGTAGTTGGGCAGGGCTGTACTGTATAATGGCTGTATAGCTGAGCTGTATGTGTGTGATGTGTAAGTAGTTGGGCAGGGCTGTATTGTGTAATGACTGTATAGCTGAGCTGTATGTGTGTGATGTGTAAGTAGTTGGGCAGGGCTGTATTGTGTAATGGCTGTATAGCTGAGCTGTATGTGTGTGATGTGTAAGTAGTTGGGCAGGGCTGTATTGTGTAATGGCTGTATAGCTGAGCTGTATGTGTGTGATGTGTAAGTAGTTGGGCAGGGCTGTATTGTGTAATGGCTGTATAGCTGGGCTGTATTGTGTAATGGCTGTATAGCTGAGCTGTATGTGTGTGATGTGTAAGTAGTTGGGCAGGGCTGTACTGTATAATGGCTGTATAGCTGAGCTGTATGTGTGTGATGTGTAAGTAGTTGGGCAGGGCTGTATTGTGTAATGGCTGTATAGCTGAGCTGTATGTGTGTGATGTGTAAGTAGTTGGGCAGGGCTGTATTGTGTAATGGCTGTATAGCTGAGCTGTATGTGTGTGATGTGTAAGTAGTTGGGCAGGGCTGTATTGTGTAATGGCTGTATAGCTGAGCTGTATGTGTGTGATGTGTAAGTAGTTGGGCTGTATTGTGTAATGGCTGTATAGCTGAGCTGTATGTGTGTGATGTGTAAGTAGTTGGGCAGGGCTGTATTGTGTAATGGCTGTATAGCTGAGCTGTATGTGTGTGATGTGTAAGTAGTTGGGCAGGACTGTATTGTGTAATGGCTGTATAGCTGAGCTGTATGTGTGTGATGTGTAAGTAGTTGGGCAGGGCTGTATTGTGTAATGGCTGTATAGCTGAGCTGTATGTGTGTGATGTGTAAGTAGTGTGGCAGAGCTGTATTGTGTAATGGCTGTATAGCTGAGCTGTATGTGTGTGATGTGTAAGTAGTTGGGCTGTATTGTGTAATGGCTGTATAGCTGAGCTGTATGTGTGTGATGTGTAAGTAGTTGGGCAGGGCTGTATTGTGTAATGGCTGTATAGCTGAGCTGTATGTGTGTGATGTGTAAGTAGTTGGGCAGGGCTGTATTGTGTAATGGCTGTATAGCTGAGCTGTATGTGTGTGATGTGTAAGTAGTTGGGCAGGGCTGTATTGTGTAATGGCTGTATAGCTGAGCTGTATGTGTGTGATGTATAAGTAGTTGGGCAGGGCTGTATTGTGTAATGGCTGTATAGCTGAGCTGTATGTGTGTGATGTGTAAGTAGTTGGGCAGGGCTGTATTGTGTAATGGCTGTATAGCTGAGCTGTATGTGTGTGATGTGTAAGTAGTTGGGCTGTATTCTGTAATGGCTGTATAGCTGAGCTGTATGTGTGTGATGTGTAAGTAGTTGGGCAGGTCTGTATTCTGTAATGGCTGTATAGCTGAGCTGTATGTGTGTGATGTGTAAGTAGTTGGGCAGGGCTGTATTGTGTAATGGCTGTATAGCTGAGCTGTATGTGTGTGATGTGTAAGTAGTTGGGCAGGGCTGTATTGTGTAATGGCTGTATAGCTGAGCTGTATGTGTGTGATGTGTAAGTAGTTGGGCAGGGCTGTATTGTGTAATGTCTGTATAGCTGAGCTGTATGTGTGTGATGTGTAAGTAGTTGGGCAGGACTGTATTGTGTAATGGCTGTATAGCAGAGCTGTATGTGTGTGATGTGTAAGTAGATGGGCAGGACTGTATTGTGTAATGGCTGTATAGCAGAGCTGTATGTGTGTGATGTGTAAGTAGTTGTGCAGGGCTGTATTGTGTAATGACTGTATAGCTGAGCTGTGTGTGTGATGTGTAAGTAGTTGGGCAGGGCTGTACTGTGTAATGGATGTATAGCTGAGCTGTATTTGTGATGTGTAAGTAGTTGGGCAGGGCTGTATTGTGTAATGGCTGTATAGCTGAGCTGTATGTGTGTGATGTGTAAGTAGTTGGGCAGGGCTGTATTGTGTAATGGCTGTATGTGTGTGATGTATAAGTAGTTGGGCAGGGCTGTATTGTGTAATGGCTGTATAGCTGAGCTGTATGTGTGTGATGTGTAAGTAGTTGGGCAGGGCTGTATTGTGTAATGGCTGTATAGCTGAGCTGTATGTGTGTGATGTGTAAGTAGATGGGCAGGGCTGTATTGTGTAATGGCTGTATAGCTGAGCTGTATGTGTGTGATGTGTAAGTAGTTGGGCAGGGCTGTACTGTATAATGGCTGTATAGCTGAGCTGTATGTGTGTGATGTGTAAGTAGTTGGGCAGGGCTGTATTGTGTAATGTCTGTATAGCTGAGCTGTATGTGTGTGATGTGTAAGTAGTTGGGCAGGGCTGTATTGTGTAATGGCTGTATAGCTGAGCTGTATGTGTGTGATGTGTAAGTAGTTGGGCAGGGCTGTATTGTGTAATAGCTGTATAGCTGAGCTGTATGTGTGTGATGTGTAAGTAGTTGGGCAGGGTTGTATTGTGTAATGGCTGTATAGCTGAGCTGTATGTGTGTGATGTGTAAGTAGTTGGGCAGGGCTGTATTGTGTAATGGCTGTATGTGTGTGATGTATAAGTAGTTGGGCAGGGCTGTATTGTGTAATGTCTGTATAGCTGAGCTGTATGTGTGTGATGTGTAAGTAGTTGGGCAGGGCTGTATTGTGTAATGGCTGTATAGCTGAGCTGTATGTGTGTGATGTGTAAGTAGTTGGGCAGGGCTGTATTGTGTAATGGCTGTATAGCTGAGCTGTATGTGTGTGATGTGTAAGTAGATGGGCAGGGCTGTATTGTGTAATGGCTGTATAGCTGAGCTGTATGTGTGTGATGTGTAAGTAGTTGGGCAGGGCTGTACTGTATAATGGCTGTATAGCTGAGCTGTATGTGTGTGATGTGTAAGTAGTTGGGCAGGGCTGTATTGTGTAATGTCTGTATAGCTGAGCTGTATGTGTGTGATGTGTAAGTAGTTGGGCAGGGCTGTATTGTGTAATGGCTGTATAGCTGAGCTGTATGTGTGTGATGTGTAAGTAGTTGGGCAGGGCTGTATTGTGTAATAGCTGTATAGCTGAGCTGTATGTGTGTGATGTGTAAGTAGTTGGGCAGGGTTGTATTGTGTAATGGCTGTATAGCTGAGCTGTATGTGTGTGATGTGTAAGTAGTTGGGCAGGGCTGTATTGTGTAATGGCTGTATAGCTGAGCTGTATGTGTGTGATGTGTAAGTAGTAGGGCAGGGCTGTATTGTGTAATGACTGTATAGCTGAGCTGTATGTGTGTGATGTGTAAGTAGTTGGGCAGGTCTGTATTGTGTAATGGCTGTATAGCTGAGCTGTATGTGTGTGATGTGTAAGTAGTAGGGCAGGGCTGTATTGTGTAATGACTGTATAGCTGAGCTGTATGTGTGTGATGTGTAAGTAGTTGGGCAGGACTGTATTGTGTAATGGCTGTATAGCTGAGCTGTATGTGTGTGATGTGTAAGTAGTTGGGCAGGGCTGTATTGTGTAATGACTGTATAGCTGAGCTGTATGTGTGTGATGTGTAAGTAGTTGGGCAGGGCTGTATTGTGTAATGGCTGTATAGCTGAGCTGTATGTGTGTGATGTGTAAGTAGTTGGGCAGGGCTGTATTGTGTAATGGCTGTATAGCTGAGCTGTATGTGTGTGATGTGTAAGTAGTTGGGCAGGGCTGTATTTTGTAATGGCTGTATAGCTGAGCTGTATGTGTGTGATGTGTAAGTAGTTGGGCAGGGCTGTATTGTGTAATGGCTGTATAGCTGAGCTGTATGTGTGTGATGTGTAAGCAGTTGGGCAGGGCTGTATTGTGTAATGGCTGTATAGCTGAGCTGTATGTGTGTGATGTGTAAGTAGTTGGGCAGGGCTGTACTGTATAATGGCTGTATAGCTGAGCTGTATGTGTGTGATGTGTAAGTAGTTGGGCAGGGCTGTATTGTGTAATGGCTGTATAGCTGAGCTGTATGTGTGTGATGTGTAAGTAGTTGGGCAGGGCTGTATTGTGTAATGGCTGTATAGCTGAGCTGTATGTGTGTGATGTGTAAGTAGTTGGGCAGGGCTGTATTGTGTAATGGCTGTATAGCTGAGCTGTATGTGTGTGATGTGTAAGTAGTTGGGCAGGGCTGTATTGTGTAATGGCTGTATAGCTGAGCTGTATGTGTGTGATGTGTAAGTAGTTGGGCAGGACTGTATTGTGTAATGGCTGTATAGCTGAGCTGTATGTGTGTGATGTGTAAGTAGTTGGGCAGGGCTGTATTGTGTAATGGCTGTATAGCTGAGCTGTATGTGTGTGATGTGTAAGTAGTTGGGCAGGGCTGTATTGTGTAATGGCTGTATAGCTGGGCTGTATGTGTGTGATGTGTAAGTAGTTGGGCAGGGCTGTATTGTGTAATGGCTGTATAGCTGAGCTGTATGTGTGTGATGTGTAAGTAGTTGGGCAGGGCTGTATGTGTGTAATGTCTGTATAGCTGAGCTGTATGTGTGTGATGTATAAGTAGATGGGCAGGGCTGTATTGTGTAATGGCTGTATAGCTGAGCTGTATGTGTGTGATGTGTAAGTAGTTGGGCAGGGCTGTATTGTGTAATGGCTGTATAGCTGAGCTGTATGTGTGTGATGTGTAAGTAGTTGGGCAGGGCTGTATTGTGTAATGGCTGTATAGCTGAGCTGTATGTGTGTGATGTGTAAGTAGTTGGGCAGGGCTGTATTGTGTAATGGCTGTATAGCTGGGCTGTATGTGTGTGATGTGTAAGTAGTTGGGCAGGACTGTATTGTGTAATGGCTGTATAGCTGGGCTGTATTGTGTAATGGCTGTATAGCTGAGCTGTATGTGTGTGATGTGTAAGTAGTTGGGCAGGGCTGTACTGTATAATGGCTGTATAGCTGAGCTGTATGTGTGTGATGTGTAAGTAGTTGGGCAGGGCTGTATTGTGTAATGGCTGTATAGCTGAGCTGTATGTGTGTGATGTGTAAGTAGTTGGGCAGGGCTGTATTGTGTAATGGCTGTATAGCTGAGCTGTATGTGTGTGATGTGTAAGTAGTTGGGCAGGACTGTATTGTGTAATGGCTGTATAGCTGGGCTGTATTGTGTAATGGCTGTATAGCTGAGCTGTATGTGTGTGATGTGTAAGTAGTTGGGCAGGGCTGTATTGTGTAATGGCTGTATAGCTGAGCTGTATGTGTGTGATGTGTAAGTAGTTGGGCAGGGCTGTATTGTGTAATGGCTGTATAGCTGGGCTGTATGTGTGTGATGTGTAAGTAGTTGGGCAGGACTGTATTGTGTAATGGCTGTATAGCTGGGCTGTATTGTGTAATGGCTGTATAGCTGAGCTGTATGTGTGTGATGTGTAAGTAGTGTGGCAGGGCTGTATTGTGTAATGGCTGTATAGCTGGGCTGTATGTGTGTGATGTGTAAGTAGTTGGGCAGGACTGTATTGTGTAATGGCTGTATAGATGAGCTGTATGTGTGTGATGTGTAAGTAGTTGGGCAGGGGTGTATTGTGTAAGGGCTGTATAGCTGAGCTGTATGTGTGTGATGTGTAAGTAGTTGGGCAGGGCTGTATGTGTGTAATGTCTGTATAGCTGAGCTGTATGTGTGTGATGTGTAAGTAGTTGGGCAGGACTGTATTGTGTAATGACTGTATAGCTGAGCTGTATGTGTGTGATGTGTAAGTAGTTGGGCAGGGCTGTATTGTGTAATGACTGTATAGCTGAGCTGTGTGTGTGTGATGTGTAAGTAGTTGGGCAGGGCTGTATTGTGTAATGGCTGTATAGCTGAGCTGTATGTGTGTGATGTGTAAGTAGTTGGGCAGGGCTGTATTGTGTAATGGCTGTATAGCTGAGCTGTATGTGTGTGATGTGTAAGTAGTTGGGCAGGGCTGTATTGTGTAATGGCTGTATAGCTGAGCTGTATGTGTGTGATGTGTAAGTAGTTGGGCAGGGCTGTATTGTGTAATGGCTGTATAGCTGAGCTGTATGTGTGTGATGTGTAAGTAGATGGGCAGGGCTGTATTGTGTAATGGCTGTATAGCTGAGCTGTATGTGTGTGATGTGTAAGTAGTTGGGCAGGGCTGTATTGTGTAATGGCTGTATAGCTGAGCTGTATGTGTGTGATGTGTAAGTAGTTGGGCAGGGCTGTATTGTGTAATGGCTGTATAGCTGAGCTGTATGTGTGTGATGTGTAAGTAGTTGGGCAGGGCTGTATTGTGTAATGACTGTATAGCTGAGCTGTATGTGTGTGATGTGTAAGTAGTTGGGCAGGGCTGTATTGTGTAATGACTGTATAGCTGAGCTGTATGTGTGTGATGTGTAAGTAGTTGGGCAGGACTGTATTGTGTAATGGCTGTATAGCTGAGCTGTATGTGTGTGATGTGTAAGTAGTTGGGCAGGGCTGTATTGTGTAATGACTGTATAGCTGAGCTGTATGTGTGTGATGTGTAAGTAGTTGGGCAGGGCTGTATTGTGTAATGACTGTATAGCTGAGCTGTATGTGTGTGATGTGTAAGTAGTTGGGCAGGACTGTATTGTGTAATGGCTGTATAGCTGAGCTGTATGTGTGTGATGTGTAAGTAGTTGGGCAGGGCTGTATTGTGTAATGGCTGTATAGCTGAGCTGTATGTGTGTGATGTGTAAGTAGTTGGGCAGGGCTGTATTGTGTAATGTCTGTATAGCTGAGCTGTATGTGTGTGTGATGTGTAAGTAGTTGGGCAGGGCTGTATTGTGTAATGGCTGTATAGCTGAGCTGTATGTGTGTGATGTGTAAGTAGTTGGGCAGGGCTGTATTGTGTAATGTTTATGTAGTTCAGCAATATGCGTACAATGTTTATGTAGTTGAGCTGTATGTGTGTAATGGCTGTATAGCTGAGCTGTATTTGCAAGCAAGCTGTGTAATATGCCTCTAGAGAGTTGTATGGGTGTGTGCAGCAGAGCTGTGTATGTGTAATGTTCAGTTACTACAGCTGAATCTTTGTCATGTCCATGTAGCAGAGCCGGCGATGTAATCTGCTGGTATCGGGGCTCTGTGTGTGCTCAGGAGATGTTTAGGGGTAACTCTATCGCCCGGATATTACCCCAATGTCAGACCCACCTCCAGGACCCGCAGCTGTCTCTAACCCAGAGCGTACCATGCAGGCCCGGCCGCCCTCCATTCATCTGATATGTGTGAGAGGGGCGAGAGCTTGTGGTGTTCTAGAAGAGAGCGGCTGCGCAGTGAGGGGAGATATAGTGGAGAGCGGTAGAGGAGTCACAGAGCGTTCGAGACGTCGATGTTCCTACGAGGGAGCTCTAGTGTATGGACTGGGGGGGGCACTGTATATTTCACTTAAAGGGGTTCTGCAGGGTTTATCTTACTGATCTGTCCTGTGGATAGATCATCAGCATCTGATCGGCGGGGGCGACACTCAGGACCCCCACCGATCAGCTGTTTGAGAAGGCAGCGGTTGGGGGCATCTACTGGGGGCCCTATATATTGGCATTATATACTGGCATACATTATGGGGGCACTATGGAGAGTTGTGGGAGAGAAGCACTATGGGGGCATCTACTGGGGGACATATAATGATATAGGGGCATTTTATACTGGCACACATTATGGGGGCACAATGGGGACTATACTTCAATTGGGGGCACTAAGAAAGTTTTTTTTTTCGTACTGGCACATAGTAGGGGGCATTGACACACATTATGGGGTGCACTATGGGGACATTGTCTCTACTAGAGGCACTAAGAGGAGGTAATTTTTATACTGCCACACAACAGGGCATTATTTGTACTGGCACAAATTACAAGGGGTACTTTTTTTTACTGGCACACATTATAAGGGGTACTTTGTTATTACTGGCACACATTATAAGGGGTACTTTTTGTACTGGCACATATTATAAGGGGTACTTTTTGTACTGGCACACATTATAAGGGGTACTTTTTGTACTGGCACACATTATAAGGGGTAATTTTTGTACTGGCACACATTATAAGGGGTACTTTTAGTAATGGCGCACATTATAAGGGGTTCTTTTTGTAGTGGCTCACATTATAAGGGGTACTTTTTGTACTAGTGCACATTATTAGGGGTAATTTTAGTACTAGCACACATTATAAGGGGGTACTTTTTGTACTGGCACACATTATAAGGGGGTACTTTTTGTACTGGCGCACATTATAAGGGGGTACTTCTTGTACTGGCACACATTATAAGTGGGTATTTTTGTACTGGCACACATTATAAGGGGTACTTTTTGTACTGGCACACATTATAAGGGGGTATTTTTGTACTGGCACACATTATAAGAGGGTACTTCTTGTACTGGCACACATTATAAGTGGGTATTTTTGTACTGACGCACATTATAAGAGGGTACTTCTTGTACTGGCACACATTATAAGTGGGTATTTTTGTACTGACGCACATTATAAGGGGGTACTTCTTGTACTGGCACACATTATAAGTGGGTATTTTTGTAGTGGCGCACATTATAAGGGGTACTTTTTGTACTGGCTCACATTATAAGGGGGTATTTTTGTACTGGCGCACATTATAAGGGGGTATTTTTGTACTGGCTCACATTATAAGGGGGTATTTTTGTACTGGCGCACATTATAAGGGGGTATTTTTGTACTGGCGCACATTATAAGGGGGTATTTTTGTACTGGCGCACATTATAAGGGGGTATTTTTGTACTGGCTCACATTATAAGGGGGTATTTTTGTACTGGCGCACATTATAAGGGGGTATTTTTGTACTGGCGCACATTATAAGGGGGTACTTTTAGTACTGACGCACATTATAAGGGGGTATTTTTGTACTGACGCACATTATAAGGGGGTATTTTTGTACTGGCACACATTATAAGGGGGTATTTTTGTACTGGCACACATTATAAGGGGGTATTTTTGTCCTGGCACACATTATAAGGGGGTATTTTTGTACTGGCTCTCATTGTAAGGGACATTTTTCTACTGTCACATATTATAAAGAGAATTATTACTGCCGGGAGCATTATGCGGAGCTTTATTACAACTGGGAGACTATGGGAAACATGAATACTAGGGATGAGCGAATGGACTTCGGATGAAATATCCGAAGTCGATTCACATAAAACTCTTTCAATGCTGTACGTACCACTTGGAACCGAATGCGAGTTCGGGAAATGTTTTTTTACAGCAGAAATCAATTTATGAAGTTATTACACGAAGTCTCGCGAGACTTTGCGAGGTACTAACTTTGGCTCATCAGAGCCAATACATTCTAAGGCCTCCTGCACACGACCGTTGTGTGCATCCGCGTCCGTGGTTCCGTTTTCCGTTTTTTTTTCGCGGACCCATTGACTTTCAATGGGTCAGTGGAAAGATCGGAAAATGCACCGTTTGGCAGCCGCATCCGTGATCCGTGTTTCCTGGCTGTGAAAAAAATAGGACCTGTCCTATTTTTTTCACTGTCAACGGTTCGCGGACCCATTCAAGTCAATGGGTCCCTGAAAAATCACGGATGCACACAAGATTGTCATCCGCGTCCGTGATCCGTGTCCGTTTTTTTCCTATCATTTCAATGGCAAACTTGACTTCGATTTTTTTTTTCGTTTTTCATGTCCGTGGACCCTCCAAAAATCAAGGCAGACCCACGGACAAAAAAAACGGTCACGGACCAACGGAACCCCGTTTTGCGGACCGTGAAAAAATACTGTCGTGTGCAGGAGGCCTAATACTGTACTATTCTAATAAATACTATGGGAGCATTATTATGTCTGGGGCACAATGGGGACATTGTTATTGTTGGGGGCACTAGTACTGTGGGGGGCACCCTGGCACAGTATCAGCTTACCAACATTATTTTGGGGACATTATGTTTACACCATTAGTGTCAGGGACACTATTTACTGGGCAAAGCTACTTTTTACAGCACTGTGTGCCAATAATTATTGGAGGGGGCACGATCTGTGTGGTACTCATGTTTTCAGGGGGTTTATCTGTTTCTGCAGTATAGTATTGGGGGGCACAGTATTTGCCTGTCTTCTGTGTTTTGGACCCACTCCTGCTTTTGGCCTCCAACTCATGATATAATCCTGATGCAAAATACTGACCGTGTGATAGAGGCCTTATGGAGGCTCAAACTTCAGGACCCGTTTTCTTTTTCGTTATTTTTCTGTTCTGACAGATCAGAAGAACGGAATCACAATAGTGGCCCCGGAAACAGAGTGGGAAGGTCAGGGGCAAAAGCATAAAGAGTCACAATAGTGGCCCCTGAACATGGGGGGGGGGGGGGGGCAACAGCTGTGGCAGATCACAGTAGGAGCAGATGGCAGTAGAGGCAGCAGGTGTGTGGCATCAGGCAGGTAGCAGCATCAGAATAGTGGCTGAAGCACGTGGCCTGGCTATGAGCTGAGCGCTGCGATTGGCCAGCGCTACAGCATAGGAGAAAGAGACGCCGGGAGGTTCCCCTGGGTGGAGCCTAACTACGAACATACCGGAGGCTATAACCGGAGAACGGAGCGGCGCCCGGGGATAACAGTAAGTGCAGTGGGGTCCCTGGGCGCCGCTCTACACGTCTGTATAGTCAGTTTAGATACTTTCTTCTGGTGAAAGGTCCTCTTTAGGTAGCTGCTAATGCTGCTGATATCCACTCCAGCAGTCAGGGCAGTGGAGCGTTAGCTCAGAGGGTCCTCCTAGTTAGACCTTTGTGAGGATGGACGATGGCGCACATAGATAGCAACCAACCAACTACAAAGAATGGCTCGACAGTAGTTGAGTTTTTCATCCCTCTCAGAAGGTGTAAAAAAGGGCCCCCATTTTGGACTGATAGTGAGGGTCTAACATTGTGGAGAGCCAGTAGTCATCCCTGTGCCGAATGGTGATAATGTGGCTTTCGCTACACAAGCAACTCAGCATGCATCTGGCCATTTGCGCAAGGGACTCGGAGGGACTTCCTGCCTCCATCTCTACTGCATACTGCCACGGTCTGTCGAGGTCATCTGCGTCGTCGCCCTCTAACTCCTCATGCTCCACACCTATTTCTGTATAGAATTCCTGGGACTTTATGTGTCACCACCAGTTCTGTGAGAAGGTCTGTTAGACGTTCTTCTCTACCTCTTGCATGACGTTCTTTGTTTTGGTTTCACTTTGTCATCTCCTTTCCTTCTCCCAGCTGTCACCTATTTACACTAATTGCCTCCCTTTATATTCCCTCCCATACTGCCTTACTTTGCGGTTTATACTTCTTCCTGGATGAGTTGTTCACTGCTGGAGGCTGCTACTACTGATTCCTCAGATAAGTCTTTTTCCTTTATTTGTGTTTCCTTGCTGGCTTGATTCTAGGTGACCCTGACTCCGTCCATATTAAGTGCAGGGAGCCGGTGGTCGTGTCCCCTCACTATTATAGGGTTTTCAGGTGTCAAACAGTATTAGGTACGTGGGCATGCAATCGTCTACCATAAAGACCTTTGCATGGACATAGCAGTCAGGGAGAGCTCTAGGGTTTTTTTTAGGACTCACCCATATGCTCCTTAGTTTGGGATCAAGCCAGTCGGATGTTTATTTATAAGTTCCAGCTTTCTGCAACACCATCCGTGACACTATGTCCTCCTCCTCGACCTCCTGTGCCAGTTTAGCCTCCACAGTGCACAGGTGGCCATGAGATGTAGGCACCACGTCTTCTGTCCCCTCGGCAGTCAGCTTTATCAGCATCCCCTCCAGGACATGAAGGAGTGGAATAATATCATTCATCCCGTAGTCCTGGCGACTGACGAAAAAAAGTGGCCCCCGAAAGGGCCTGAGCAAATGGCAGGTTCCACGCATGAGCTGTAACTGTCTAACGTCAAAGTTACACCAGGAGTAGTCCTGTCAAGTGTTCCCCTTATGCTGCGCAGCAATTATTGTGCCCCTCACAAGTTTATAATGTCCGCTCAGCGCGCCGCGTGCCCTGTTGGAAAAATGCCCACACTCATGATGACTTACATCACGTCCTCGTTATGTGTGTAGCTCAGCGGGGAGCCGCCTACCCCATATTGCTACTGCTGCCTCCTCCTTCTTTTTCCAACCGGAAGAGGAGGACTGAGCACACAGCAGCCGGGGAGGTAACATGTTGGTGGCGCCATCTTAGAGGCTAGAGCGATGTCTGGACTCTCTCTCTCCCAGCCCTGACTCAGCTCAGCAGCTTAGTGATTGGGGTTTTACCCTGTGTCAGGCTGGGAGCTGGATGGTAATTAGCACCACACTGTTTGGGGTAGGCTTGGGGTCACTCACATGCTGTGTTTTATCCTATTGAGAAATATATCATAATCAGGATTTGCAGAAGGGGCAGAGGGATAGCAGAGCAGGGAGAGGCTGGTGCTGCTACTGGGGGGCTCATACCATGGGGGAGATCATGGCACCAAGGCCGATGGAGCAGGAGCTGGACAGGTTGGTCATTGGTTCAGTTCCAGGCTGGTGGGGGCTCATCTTCAGGGAACACTGGAGGGGACGGCATCTTCTTAGACCGAGCCCCCGAGCCAAAGTGTTGAAGTGGTGTCCGAGATCCCCAAGGGCCAAGTAATTGTAAGTTTCCATGTGGAATATGTTTATGTTATACACATATAGTATACAGTATACCTCTACACTGTGTAGGGGGTATACTGTACAACATCACGCAGGGTTATATTGTCCAGCATGGTGTAACCTCCATACATTTGCTGTGCAGTATACATTATAATCCCTGCCCCATGCCGTACAATATACAGTATACAGCATGGTGCAGGAATTAAAGTATACATTATAATCCCTGCCCCATGCTGTACAATATATATTATAATCCCTGCACCATGCTATACAATATATATTATAATCCCTGCACCATGCTGTATAATATACATTATAATCCCTGCACCATGCTGTATAATATACATTATAATCCCTGCACCATGCTATACAATATACATTATAACCTCTGCACCATGCTATACAATATACATTATAATCCCTGCACCATGCTGTATAATATATATTATAATCCCTGCACCATGCTGTATAATATACATTATAATCCCTGTACCATGCTGTGTAATATACATTATATTCCCTGCACCATGCTGTATAATATACATTATAATCCCTGCACCATGCTGTATAATATACATTATAATCCCTGCCCCATGCTGTGTAATATACATTATAATCCCTGCCCCATGCTGTATAATATACATTAGAATCCCTGCACCATGCTGTGTAATATATATTATAATCCCCGCCCCATGCTGTACAATATACAGTATGATCCCTACACCATGCCGTTCAATATACATTATAATCCCTGCACCATGCTGTATAATATACATTATAATCCCTGTACCATGCTGTGTAATATACATTATATTCCCTGCACCATGCTGTATAATATACATTATAATCCCTGCACCATGCTGTATAATATACATTATAATCCCTGCCCCATGCTGTATAATATACATTATAATCCCTGCACCATGCTGTATAATATACATTAGAATCCCTGCACCATGCTGTGTAATATATATTATAATCCCCGCCCCATGCTGTACAATATACAGTATGATCCCTACACCATGCCGTTCAATATACATTATAATCCCTGCACCATGCTGTATAATATACATTCCCCAGTCGTCTCCATGACAGCACAAACTGAGATTGCCTTCCTCTGATAGGACAGGAAAAAGCACACAGAGAGGTTAAAAACTCCACCCCCACCCCTCATCGCCAATGTTTTTTCCTGTCCTGTCAAGGAAGGAATGCCAGAGAGGTGCTGGGAGCTCTTCTGGGTTCCCTAGTCCTTTTTTCAATTTTTGCCTTTTTTTTTTCGCACCCTGGTACAGCGGGATGTCATCTGTTAGACCGGAGGTCGGTTCTGGGGTCCGGCTCTTCACTCCTCCAGGTGCGGTCTATCTCCCTCACTCATGGTGATCCCAGCAAAGTTCCCTCTGTGGCGGGCTTGAAGCAGTGCGATAGGGCGGCTGGAGCGACGCTATGACGCGCTTCCCTCCAGTCGCCAGGTGATGACGTCGGACGCCGGGAGGCGTGGCCAGCGTCGTGACGTCACGGAGGCCGCGGCCGGCGCCAAATTAAAAAAGGGATGCCGATTCTATGTTTCTATGATTCGGACCGCTCTGAGGCCTCTACGATTCACCCTGCCTGCTGACAGCAACGCAAGTGGACGGGAGCTGAGAAGATGAGCCCCCCTACCACCACTGGCTCGGGTCCTGAGCCCCCTACCACTCTGGGCGGTGTGAGTAGCGTGCTGGCACCTTTTTCATACTAGATATTTTCCCTGCAGTGGTTGACCCTTTCCTCCCTTGTGTGTTGCAGGGAGAAAAGGAGTCTACCTCCTCTGTTAAATCCAGACCCAGGAAGTGCGGCGTCTGTTCTAAGCGCCTTCCTTCCTCGGGGTCCAAGTTACTGTGTAAGGACTGCACCTCTACCGTGGTGAAGGCGGAGTCCTCTAGTTTTATGGAGGAGATCAAGACTTTGGTCAGAACGGAAGTCCAATCAGCGTTGGCCGCTAGGGACCCCCTTCCTCCCCTATACCCCAGCCCTGTCAGGGCCACAGACCACCCTCCTCCAGAGGCCTTGACTACTCTGGGAGTGACCTGGACTCGGCCGACTCTGTTTTGTCAGATGTGGGGACTTCTACTAGATCTCAGGAATTGGAGGAAAGTAGTGAGTACAGGAGATTCCTCTTTAACCCAGAGGATATCGAAGAATTGATCCGAACCATCAGAGCCACTATTAAGATGGAGGTCCCTAAGAGGTCCAAGTCAGTCCAGAAGGAGATTTTTGGGGGTTTAGGGGAGAGGCACAAATCGGTGTTCCCGGTCTTGGACAATGTCCAGAAGATGATACTTGCAGAATGGGAGAAGCCGGAGAAGGGTTCCTTTATCCCATGGGGCCTCGAAAGGAGATACCCCTTCGACGAAGTGGACTGTGCCGACTGGGAGGCCATTCCCAGGGTGGACGCTCCCGTTGCTAAGTTAGCGAAACGAACGGTCCTTCCGTTTGAGGACGCAGCGCAGCTCAAGGACCCTCAAGATAGGAAAGCTGAGAGTCTGCTCAAGAGAACCTGGGAAGCTACAGCAGCTCTCCTAAACCGGGGGTAGCAGCGACGTGTGTGGCTTGTACACTCGCAGTGTGGCTCGAACAACTAGAGCACCATCTAGCGAATAAGGCCCCTCGGGAGGAGATCCTGGACAGTATTCCTCTTCTGAAGAAGGCCACTTTCTTCCTTGCCGATGCCGCTGCAGAATCGGTTAGTCTATCTGCCCGCACGGCGGTCCTGATAAAATACCACCAGACGGGTACTGTGGCTTAAGGCCTGGTCGGGCGACACCGTATCAAAAAACAGGTTGATATCTCTACCCTTTCACGGTCAATACGTGTTCGGGTCCGACCTGGACAAGATCCTTGAGAACGCCACGGACCGTAAGAAGGGCTTTCCAGAGGACAAATCCAAGTCCAGGAGACAGTTTTTTCGGAAGCCCCAGCAGGATCACAGGGCCAATAGGAGGATCCGCGAGGGTCGCGGATTTACGAGAGGCGGGAGAGGAAAAAGTTTTTTCCTTAATCCCAACAGGGGAGATCCCTCTCCTTCTTCATCAAAAGAATGACATCATCCCGGTCGGAGGAAGGCTCCGCTCCTTTCTAGGGGTTTGGGAACAAACCATCACAGATCCGTATATATTAGGCATCGTAGAACATGGCTACACTATAACACTGGATTCCCTTCCTCCGCAGAGGTTCGTCCTGACCAAGCTCACCAGGGGTCTCGAGTCTCCCTTATCCGAGGGCGTAAGAAACTTATTACGCCTGGGGGCAGTAGAAAGGGTCCCTGCCGGAGAATTGGGGAGGGGTCACTATTCCCCCTTATTCCTGGTCCGGAAATCGAATGGCAATTTTCGGACCATCATAAATTTAAAACCCCTGAACAAACACATCACCTACCACAAGTTCAGGATGGAGACCGTCAAGTCAGCGGTGAAGCTCATCAAGAGAGGGTCTATGATGGCTACAATAGACCTCTCCGACGCATACTTCTATATCGCAATACAGGTCCGTTCCAGAAGATATCTGAGGTTCGCAGTAGAGCAAGGCGGGACAGTTTGCCACTATCAGTTCAAGTGCCTCCCGTTCGACATATCATCAGCACCCCGCATATTCACCAAGGTTATGGCGGAGGTCGTAGCCTCCCTAAGCAAGGAGGGGATAATAATCAACCCTTACCTAGACGACCTGCTAATAGTAGCGGAAACCTCAGATCTCCTTCACAGACACATCCAAGTGGTTCTCTTGCGCCTCCAGAACTTGGGCTGGTTGGTCAACCGGGAGAAATCCGACATGTTCCCATCGGAAGATGTTCCTGGGTATTCTCTTGGATTTAGCTCTTCAAAAATCCTTTCTCCCTCCGCTAAAGGTACAGAAGCTGAAGTCAAGGGTCCTCCACTTCACCAAGCAGTCCCGTTGCTCAATAAGGCAGGGCATGGAAATGCTGGGCCATCTCACCTCCTGCATCCCTGCGGTAGCCTGGGCCCAATTCCATATGAGACCCTTACAGAAGCTGGTTCTAAAACAATGGAACAGGTATCGATCATCCCTGGACCAAGGGTTGTTAGTGTCCCAGGAAGTAAAGGCTTCACTGGGCTGGTGGCTCAAGACCAAGAACCTGGAAATGGGAGTTCCATGGAGGCAGGAGGGTGTGCTTTCCCTGACAACGGACGCCAGCTCTTGGGGCTGGGGGGCCCTCACGGCTTCAGAGACTTTTCAAAGGATTTGGTCCGAGGACCAGAGAAGGATGTCCTCCAACTACAAAGAACTCCGTGCGTTTTAGGAAGGCCTCAGGTCCATCCAAGTACAGGCCAAAAATCGCCACGTACTGGTCCATTCGGACAATTCCACAGCGGTGGCATTTATCCAGCACCAGGGAGGAACAAGAGACGGTCACCTCCAGAGGCTCTCATACCGAATCTTCTTTTGGGCAGAAAAGAATCTACAATCCCTTGCGGCAGTACATCTGAAGGGATCCCTGAATCTCCAGGCGGATTACCTTAGTCGGCAAAGTCTGGATCCAGGCGAATGGTCTTTGTCCCAGACCGCCTTCCAACAGATTCGGGATTGTTGGGGGAATCCCACCCTAGACCTGTTCACATCAGCAAAGAATCGCAAGGTTCACAATTTCTTCTCCCTCAATCGAAGAGACCCATGTGTGGCAATAGACGCTTTTACCCAGAGCTGGACGACGGGCCTAGTCTACGCCTTTCCCCCCAATACCAGTAATCCCAAGAGTGCTCCAAAAATTTCAGTCCGAAAGGTGCAGACTGATTCTGGTGGTCCCATTCTGGCCCAGGAGAAGCTGTTTCGGGCTCCTCAGGGCCCTCAGCCCGGAAGATCCCTTCCGTTTCCTGCCGGAGGAGGGTCTTCTAACCCAGGGTCCCATACCGCACCCCAATACCAACCTCCTCAAGCTGTCCGCCTGGATTCTGAGCAATCCCTCTTGCTAGGGCTCTCTGAAAGAGTAGTTAAGACCCTCTTACTCAGTAGGAAGTCCAACACCTCCAAAGCGTACCTCAAGGTTTGGAGAAAGTTTGCCTCCTGGGGCGGAGTCAGGTTCAACCAGTCCACCCCTAATATCCCTCTTATCCTGGAATTCCTCCAGGATGGGCTGGATTTGGGTCTTGCTCCTAACACATTGCGAGTTCAGGTGTCGGCCTTGGGGGCCCTCTATAATACCAGCCTTTATGAGGTCCCCTGGGTAGCAAGATGTCACCGCCAGCAATCTGAGAAGCTCTGACAGACGTTCTTCAGTATCTCTTGCTTGAGGTTCTTTTGTTTTGCTTTCGTTTTGTCATCTCGTTTCCCTCTCTCAGCTGTCATCTAGTTGCACTGATTGCATCCCTTTAAATCCCCTCCCATACTGCATCACTTTGCGGTTTATACAACTTCCTGGATTGTTCTCATGCTAGATGTTGCAACTGCTGCCTCTACAGATAAGTCTCTTCATTTACTTGTGTTTTCCTCTTGGCTTGATCCTAGGTGACCCTGACTCCCTCCGTATTAAGTGTAGGGAGGCAGTGGTCGTGTCCCCTCACTATTATAGGGTGTTTAGGTGTCATACAGTCAAGGAACGAAGGCATGCAATTATCTATCATAGAGATCTTTGCATGAACTGAGCAGTCAGGGAGAGCGCTAGGGCTTTTACAGGGCTCACCCTTATGTACCTTAGTTTGGGATCAAGTCAGTCGGATCTTTATCTGTTGCTTATTGTTTCCTGCAACACCATCCGTGACACAAGATTCCTGAAAGCGGCAGATCGACTAAATCCCTGATGCAGGCTACATCAGCCCATGCGTCTCAGTGAGCTGTTAGGAGAGGGCTCTATATCCTGACTCCCCTTTCCCTTCATAGCTAATTTGCCCACTTAGATCTATATCTGGATCGTGGTGTATTTTGTCTCTGAGCAGAGCACACCTCTGACATTATTGTCAGTGCACCCTGCACAGGTTCAGCCCAAGCTCCCATGTTTCCCCTGATGAGCTTGTTACTCATCTCTCCCAGCGAAACATGCATGTAGGGACCAGGTAAGCAAGGGCTTTCTAGGGCGCACAATTCCAGGGTGAGGTTCCTGCAGGTGACTGGTGGCGGGTCACCGTCATCCGGTCACATAGGCCAGTGTAGGGTTCTAGGGTATTTCTAGGGCCAGCCAGTTCTGGGCCCTGTGTTACGCAAACCACCCTGTGTTACGCAATTGCCGTCAGCAACGGTGTGCACATCTATTAACACCGGCCGGACAATTGCTGATCCTGGAGCACCCCATCTGAGTGGTAGGACCAACCGGTTATTATCTTGGTGCCGCCGTGCATCTTACATTGGTGTATATTTGGTTTTGGCACTATCTACATCTGTTTGGCATACCGCCGTGGTGCTCCGACTGTATATTTATATAATTTGTTGATATCTCTTATCTTGGGACCTATTTTTCTAAATATTCTAATTAAACGTTAAGTTTTATTCTGACCACTTACTACATAATTTTTCTGTTTGACTCATTATCTAAATTGCTATTTTGGAAATGAGTATTACACTCACCGGTAATCCGGTTTCCTGGAAGTCTCCATGACAGCACAACTTTGTCCCGCTCTTGTTTTTCTTTGTCAATAGACTATTTGGCTAGTTTTATGTTCTACCCCTTGTCCTAGTCCTGTTATAATACACTGGCGATGAGGGGTGGGGGTGGTGTTTTCTCAGGGTCCCTCTCCTGCCAAATGGCGACCGTGTGCCTTTTTCTCGAAGAAACTCTCCTCCGCAGAGAGAAATAAAGATGTGGGAGATAGGGAGTTGTTGGCCATCAAGTTAGCTTTTGAGGAATGGCGCCATTGGCTAGAGGGAGCCAGACACCCTATTACCGTGTTTACCGACCATAAGAATCTGGCCTACTTTGAGTCAGCCAAGCGTCTGAACCCGAGACAGGCCAGATGGTCTTTATTCTTTTCCAGGTTTAATTTTGTGGTCACGTTCCGCCCCGGGGTTAAAAATGTGAAGGCCGATGCCCTGTCACGTTGTTTTCCGGGAGGGGGGAACTTTAAAGACCCGGGTCCCATTTTGGCTGAATGGGTGGTTGTGTCTGCTCTTTATCCTGAATTGGAGGCAGAGGTTCAGACAGCCCAGGCAGAGGCTCCTGATCTTTGTCCTCCTGGGAGGTTGTTTGTGCCTCTCGCTTTACGACACAAGGTTTTTAAGGAGCACCACAATACTGTCCTTGCTGGGCACCCGGGGGCTAGAGCCACAGTGGATCTCATTGCTCGGAGATACTGGTGGCCGTCTCTTCGTAAGTCGGTTGAGGGTTTTGTGGCAGCCTGCGAGACCTGCGCTCGTGCCAAAGTCCCTCATTCACGGCTATCAGGTCCTCCCCTTCCGTTACCCATTCCTTCCCGTCCTTGGACACATCTGTCCATGGATTTCATTACGGACCTGCCTCGTTCTTCAGGGAAGACTGTGATTCTGGTGGTGGTGGACCGTTTTAGCAAAATGGCGCATTTTATTCCTTTTCCTGGGTTGCCCAACGCTAAAACGCTGGCGCATGCATTTATTGATCACATTGTCAAATTGCATGGTATTCCTTCAGACATAGTCTCTGATAGGGGCACACAGTTTGTTTCCAAATCCTGCAAGGCTTTCTGTTCTCGCTTGGGGTTTAGGTTGTCATTCTCTTCTGCTTTCCACCCGCAGACGAATGGCCAGACAGAGCGCGTCAATCAGAATCTGGAGACATATCTGCGCTGTTTTGTGGCGGAGAATCAGGAGGATTGGTGTTCTTTTCTCTCCCTTGCTGAGTTTGCTTTAAATAACCGTCGTCAGGAGTCCTCTGATAAGTCACAATTTTTTGGTGCATATGGGTTTCATCCACAGTTTGGGACATTCTCTGGAGAGGGGGCTTCTGGTTTACCTGATGAGGAGAGATTCTTCTCGTCTTTGTCATCTATTTGGCAAAAGATTCAGGATAATCTAAAGAGCATGAGTGAGAGATATAAGCGTGTGGCGGATAAGAGACATGTGCCTGGTCCGGACCTGGGGATCTGGTGTGGTTGTCTACTAAGAATATCAAATTGAAGTTTCACTCCTGGAAGTTGGGTCCTAAGTTTATCGGGCCTTACAAAATCTTGTCCGTCATCAATCCCGTTGCCTACCGTCTTGATCTTCCTCAGACTTGGAAGATCCATAATGTTTTTCACAAGTCCCTATTAAAACCTTATGTCAAACCCACTGTACCCTCCTCTTTGCCTCCTCCCCTGATTGTGGTTGATGGTAATCTTGAATTTCAGGTCTCTAGGATTGTGGACTCTCGTATTGTCCGCGGTTCTCTCCAGTACCTCGTTCATTGGGAGGGTTATGGTCCTGAGGAGAGGATGTGGGTCCCAGTGACTGACATTAAGGCCACTCGTCTCATCAGGGCTTTCCATAGGTCCCATCCTGAGAAGGTGGGCTCTGAGTGTCCGGAGTCCACTCGTAGAAGGAGGGGTACTGTCACCGTCAGATATCTGAGAAGCTCTGACAGACGTTCTTCAGTATCTCTTGCTTGAGGTTCTTTTGTTTTGCTTTCGTTTTGTCATCTCGTTTCCCTCTCTCAGCTGTCATCTAGTTGCACTGATTGCATCCCTTTAAATCCCCTCCCATACTGCATCACTTTGCGGTTTATACAACTTCCTGGATTGTCCTCATGCTAGATGTTGCAACTGCTGCCTCTACAGATAAGTCTGTTCATTTATTTGTGTTTTCCTCTTGCCTTGATCCTAGGTGACCCTGACTCCCTCCGTATTAAGTGTAGGGAGCCGGTGGTCGTGTCCCCTCACTATTATAGGGTGTCCAGGTGTCATACAGTCGAGGCAGGAGGGCATGCAATTATCTATCATAGAGATCTTTGCATGGGCTGAGCAGCCAGGGAGAGTGCTAGGGCTTTTACAGGGCTCACCCTTATGTTCCTTAGTTTGGGATCAAGTCAGTCGGATCTTTATCTGTTGCTTATTGTTTCCTGCAACACCATCCGTGACACAAGATTCCTGAAAGCGGCAGATCGACTAAATCCCTGAGTCAGGAATATGGTCGCTCCATGGAACCTCAACACCGTCCTTTTGGGGCTGTCGGTTGTTCCGTTTGAGCCTCTTCCCTCCCTATCTATTAAGTGGCTCACTCTGAAAACCATCTTCCTAGTGGCCATATCCTCCGCAAGGAGGGTTTGCGAGCTCCAGGCTCTGTCCATACAGGAACCCTTCCTCAAGGTGCTAGACGACAAGCTCGTTTTCAAATTAGACCCCTGTTTTCTCCCCAAAGTGGTCTCCTCCTTTCATAGGTCGCAAGATATAGTTATCCCGTCTTTCTTTCCTAACCCTAAAGACGAGCAGGAATCTAGATTCCACAATTTAGACGTTAGGCGTTCAGTTCTTCATTATTTGCACGCCACAGAGGAGTGGCGTATCGATAAAAATTTATTTATACAATTTGCATGTCCAAATAACGGTAAGAAGACAGCTAAGAGCTCCATATTCCGCTAGATTAGATGCACCATCTCCGAGGCCTATAAAGCCTCTGGCAAGGAGGCTCCTACATCCCTTAGAGCCCACTCAGTTAGATCAGTCTCCACTTCTTGGGCTGAAAGAGCCTCTGCTTCGTTAGAACAGATCTGCAGGGCAGCTACCTGGAAGAGGGCCCACACCTTCACCAAGCATTATAGGGTGGATGTGTTTGCTGACGAGGACTTGGCCTTTGGACGTAAAGTCCTAGGTGCTGTAGTCCCCCCCTAAGTTACTTTGTTAGTTCTCAGTTTGTACGGTCATGGAGACGACTGGGGAAATGAGTATTACACTCACCGGTAATCCGGTTTCCTGGAAGTCTCCATGACAGCACAACTTTGTCCTGCCCTTGTTTTTCTTTGTCAATAGACTATTTGGCAAGTTTTATGTTCTACCCCTTGTCCTAGTCCTGTTACAATACACTAGCGATGAGGGGTGGGGGTGGTGTTTTTAACCTCTCTGTGTGCTTTTTCCTGTCCTATCAGAGGAAGGCAATCTCAGTTTGTGCTGTCATGGAGACTTCCAGGAAACCGGATTACCGGTGAGTCTAATACTCATTTATAATCCCTGCACCATGATTTACAATATACATTATAACCCCTGCACCATGCTGTATAATATACATTATAATCCCTGCACCATGCTGTACAATATACATTATAATCCCTGCACCATGCTGTATAATATACATTATAATCCCTGCCCCATGCTGTATAATATACATTATAATCCCTGCACCATGCTGTACAATATACATTATAATCCCTGCCCCATGCTGTACAATATACATTATAATCCCTGCACCATGCTGTATAATATACATTATACCTGCACCATGCTGTACAGTATACATTATAACCCCTGTACCATGCTGTATAATATACATTATAATCCCTGCACCATGCTGTACAGTATACATTATAACCTCTGCACCATGCTGTATAATATACATTATAATCCCTGCACCATGCTGTATAATATACATTATAATCCCTGCACCATGCTGTACAATATACATTATAATCCCTGCACCATGCTGTGTAATATACATTATAATCCCTGCCCCATGCTGTACAATATACATTATAATCCCTGCACCATGCTGTATAATATACATTATAACCCCTGCACCATGGTGTATAATATACATTATAATCCCTGCACCATGCTTTACAATATACATTATAATCCCTGCACCATGCTGTATAATATACATTATAATCCCTGCACCATGCTGTATAATATACATTATAATCCCTGCACCATGCTGTATAATATACATTATAATCCCTGCACCATGCTTTACAATATACATTATAATCCCTGCACCATGCTATACAATATACATTATAATCCCTGCACCATGCTATACAATATACATTATAATCCCTGCACCATGATTTACAATATACTTTATAATCCCTGCACCATGCTGTATAATATACATTATAATCCCTGCACCATGCTGTACAATATACATTATAACCCCTGCACCATGCTGTATAATATACATTATAATCCCTGCACCATGCTGTACAGTATACATTATAATCCCTGCACCATGCTGTACAATATACATTATAATCCCTGCCCCATGCTGTATAATATACATTATAATCCCTGTACCATGCTTTACAATATACATTATAATCCCTGCACCATGCTTTACAATATACATTATAATCCCTGCACCATGCTTTACAATATACATTATAATCCCTGCGCCATGCTTTACAATATAGATTATAATCCCTGCACCATGCTGTATAATATACATTATAATCCCTGCACCATGCTGTACAATATACATTATAATCCCTGCCCCATGCTGTACAATATACATTATAATCCCTGCACCATGCTATACAATATACATTATAATCCCTGCACCATGCTGTACAATATACATTATAATCCCTGCACCATGCTGTATAATATACATTATAATCCCTGAATAAACAATAAATGAGATGTCGCACTAGGAGAAATGGACACCAACAGGTGCTCCTGTAAATTGAGACCACTCACTCAATATAAATAAATAAATGTATATATGTATGAACAAGGCACTCAAAGGAAACCGCGACCATGTGGTTTAAACAAATCTGAGCTTTTATTATTTATACTAAAACTGATAGATTAGCATGTACATAGAATATACTGTTATCATAACAACCAGGTTAGGCAGCTATCTTCCATATAATGACTGTTAGCAATATATAACTGGGTGTTCTATAGATAACAATACTTCTATAAAAAATCTATAACAATATTCCATATAATAATGATAGCAGTTTGCATGTTAATTGGATGACTGGTACCAAAATTCGACAAAATATTCGATATTATGAGAAAAAAAGACAATGAGCAGCAAAATATTCGATATTCTTCGATATAACAACCAGTAAAAAAATAATCGGTCCAATGTATATGAACAGCTTTAGAAATGTCACTGAGTGTCGATAAAATATATTCCGCTTATTATCGAGACCAAGACCGAATGTTCATGTGTCCCACACCTGATTACAGCGGCGTCCCGCCGGAGCAGAGTGGGTAGCGGCGTCCCGCCGGAGCAGAGTGGGTAGCGGCGTCCCGCCGGAGCAGAGTGGGTAGCGGCGTCCCGCCGGAGCAGAGTGGGTAGCGGCGTCCCGCCGGAGCAGAGTGGGTAGCGGCGTCCTGCCGGAGCAGAGTGGGTAGCGGCGTCCCGCCGGAGCAGAGTGGGTAGCGGCGTCCCGCCGGAGCAGAGTGGGTAGCGGCGTCCTGCTACTAAATTACTTGCAAGTAAAATTCTTTACCTTATAATCGACTGAGGTTTTCGTCCAGACCTTGAGGTGTTCTCACTCCCCGAATATGCCTCTATTAGTACAGCACTGTTTGATCGGGAGATTGAAGACGGCTCTGTGGGTTGATTTGGCGTCACTGTTTGGGCCAATGGATCCCGGCCTTCTGATAAAAATTCCGCAGTGATGTTGTATCAGAGACTTTCGTCGATAAATAGCCCACCTCTGGTCAGATAACAGCCGATAATTGGTAATGGGTCTTTCGGTACAAAAATGGGGGATGTAGCACCAGACGCGTTTCGGGGTCCAATGTTCACCCCTTCCTCAGTGGTATGCATCACCCCTTTCAGAACCCCTCTTTTATACTGAGTCTTTCATGGTCTCATTGGTCAATACTCAGACGTCAGATCCTGTTCGTCGATCTAATGTCATAGTGAATAAACTTCAACTTAAAAAGATACTTTTTCAACCTTTAGCAGTACGCCAAAGTTCTACAATTTCATCCATTTATATATTTTAGACTTGTCTATCTTCTAAAGAAAAAACGCACCTATGCACTATGCGTTTTTGATGCGGCATCTGTGCGTTTTTCTCCTTTCTCCATAAACCAAGGACAAAATATGCTTGCCCACCATGCAACTAATAAATATTGTAATTAAAACAGTAAAATTTCAATAAAAAAATCTTACTTGTGACATTCAAAATGGAAATTATAGTGAAAATACGTTAGTGACAGAAAGGGATATTTGCCCCTTTTGATGTTAAGCTAAATTCATTCAATTTTATGCATTTATTAACACAGACCCAACTTTCCCTTAAAGAGAAAAAACCGCACATGTGACAACCACATTATTGCTGCGTTTTTCGTTCATGTATATTTTGGGTCTACATTTATTAAAATCAAGTTTGTTGAACAGAAGTAGAGCACGATAAAATCAATGAATAAATATATATATATTGGGTATTAAAATATGGCATAGATCAATTAAAAAATGTAAAAATTATAAAAACTATGTTAGCTTGAGGGTTGTCTAAAAGTGGAAACCCGTGTGTAGAGGAGAAAGCGAATGTAGTATAAACAAACACTCGGTTAGTCATCGACACATAGGTGCCCACTAAGAGTTCATAAAAATCCAAAGAGCTCGAATTCTGCATTGCGGCCCTTGGGTATCAGGGTATCAAATTCAAAAATGTGCTTGGTTTGGAGTCTAGACCTCCTTCCTATGTGGTTGCCACCTCTCCACTCTTTTTCCACTTTGTCTATTGCAAGGAACCTCATGCCTGAGGGGTCCAGATTGTGGCTAATTTTGGAATGGTATGATAGCGAGTGGCTTTCAAATCCCTTACGTATATTGTTCACGTGTTCCGAAATACGCTTTTTCTAGCGATCTTTTTGCCCTCCCTATGTATAGCCGTTTGCACGGACATTCTATAGCATAGATCACGTTTTCGGAACTACAAGTCAGACAGTCTTTGATTAAATGGCGGTGATTATTATTAGTGGACACTAATTCATTGGTTCTTTTTTGAAAAGACGTTGCTTTACAGTTTCCACAAATGCTGCAGGCCCATCCAGCTTGAAATGGTGGATTCCCTATTTGGTTGTTTCTTAACTGTGGGGGCCACCTTCAAACCTAAATTAGGGGCCTTTAAAAAGGTCATTTTTGGACTTAGTGGCATTAATGTGCCTATAACCTCGTCCTTTTGTAACAAATGCCAATGTTTTGTCACAATCTGACGTATTTTCTTGTAATCGTCACTAAAGGGCAAGGTCATTCGCACTGCTTCCGGGGTGGGATCTGATTGCTGTGTTACTTTCTCCTCTGTCCATGCTTTTGACCTGTTGCAGAGCTTTATCTAGGATCTCAGTAGGATAGTTTTTCTCCAGGAATTTTTCTCTCATCTTGTTCGCCTCCAAATCAAATTGTGTCTCTAATGTAGAATTCCTTTTCACCCTTCGGAATTGACCCTGTGGGATATTGGTTAACCAACTTGGGAGGTGGCAACTATTAAATAAAATATAACTCTTCCTGGCAGTGGGCTTGACAAAGGTACTACATATTATATCCTGATATTTGATACTATTTAAGTCCAGGTATTCAATGTTTGCCTGACTCGTTGTACCTGGAAATTTAAAATTCCTATCATTGGAATTTATACCTTCCAGGAATGATTGTCGGCTTTCACTCCCACTTTTCCAGACAAAAAGGATGTCATCAATATAACGTTGCCAGAGCACCAGATCCGCCCCATCCTCGGCTGTATGACTAATCGCTCCCACTCTGCCATAAATAAATTAGCATAGCTGGGGGCGAACCTGGTGCCCATGGCAGTCCCCTGTATTTGTAAATAACATTGAAATAAAGATAAAATCTATACCTTCTATTATATAATTAATTTGTTCTACACCCAACCTCCCTTCTAATGTTAATTGGGATCTTACGGCTTCTTTCCCCTTCTCATGTTCAAAAGTACCCCTTATAATGTGCGCCAGGACAAAAAGTACCCCTTATAATGTGCGCCAGTACAAAAAGTACCCCTTATAATGTGCGCCAGTACAAAAAGTACCCCCTTATAATGTGCGCCAGTACAAAAAGTACCCCTTATGTGTGCCAGTACAAAAAGTACCCCTTATAATGTGCGCCAGTGCAAAATGTACCCCTTATAATGTGTGCCAGTACAAAAAGTACCCCTTATAATGTGTGCCAGTACAAAAAGTACCCCTTATAATGTGTGCCAGTACAAAAAGTACCCCTTATAATGTGTGCCAGTACAAAAAGTACCCCTTATAATGTGCGCCAGTACAAAAAGTACCCCTTATAATGTGCACCAGTACAAAATGTACCCCTTATAATTTGTGCCAGTACAAAAAGTACCCCTTATAATGTGCGCCAGTACAAAAAGTACGCCTTATGTGTGCCAGTACAAAAAGTACGCCTTATGTGTGCCAGTACAAAAAGTACCCCTTATAATGTGCGCCAGTACAAAAAGTACCCCTTATAATGTGCGCCAGTACAAAAAGTACCCCTTATAATGTGCACCAGTATAAAAAGTACCCCTTATGTGTGCCAGTACAAAAAGTACCCCTTATAATGTGCGCCAGTACAAAAAGTACCCCTTATAATGTGCGCCAGTACAAAAAGTACCCCCTTATAATGTGCGCCAGTACAAAAAGTACCCCTTATAATGTGTGCCAGTACAAAAAGTACCCCTTATAATGTGCGCCAGTGCAAAATGTACCCCTTATAATGTGCGCCAGTGCAAAATGTACCCCTTATAATGTGTGCCAGTACAAAAAGTACCCCTTATAATGTGCGCCAGTACAAAAAGTACCCCTTATAATGTGCGCCAGTACAAAAAGTACCCCTTATAATGTGCACCAGTACAAAATGTACCCCTTATAATTTGCGCCAGTACAAAAAGTACCCCTTATAATGTGCGCCAGTACAAAAAGTACGCCTTATGTGTGCCAGTACAAAAAGTACGCCTTATGTGTGCCAGTACAAAAAGTACCCCTTATAATGTGCGCCAGTACAAAAAGTACCCCTTATAATGTGCGCCAGTACAAAAAGTACCCCTTATAATGGGCGCCAGTACAAAAAGTACCCCTTATAATGTGCGCCAGTACAAAAAGTACCCCTTATAATGTGCGCCAGTACAAAAAGTACCCCTTATAATGTGCGCCAGTACAAAATGTACCCCCTTATAATGTGCACCAGTACAAAAAGTACGCCTTATGTATGCCAGTACAAAAAGTACCCCTTATGTGCGCCAGTACAAAAAGTACCCCTTATAATGTGCGCCAGTACAAAAAGTACCCCTTATAATGTGCGCCAGTACAAAAAGTACCCCTTATAATGTGCGCCAGTACAAAAAGTACCCCTTATAATGTGCGCCAGTACAAAAAGTACCCCTTATAATGTGTGCCAGTACAAAAAGTACCCCTTATAATGTGTGCCAGTACAAAAAGTACCCCTTATAATGTGCGCCAGTATAAAAAGTACCCCTTATAATGTGTGCCAGTACAAAAAGTACCCCTTATAATGTGCGCCAGTACAAAAAGTACCCCTTATAATGTGCGCCAGTACAAAAAGTACCCCTTATAATGTGCGCCAGTACAAAAAGTACCCCCTTATAATGTGTGCCAGTACAAAAAGTACCCCTTATGTGTGCCAGTACAAAAAGTACCCCTTATAATGTGCGCCAGTGCAAAATGTACCCCTTATAATGTGTGCCAGTACAAAAAGTACCCCTTATAATGTGTGCCAGTACAAAAAGTACCCCTTATAATGTGCGCCAGTACAAAAAGTACCCCTTATAATGTGCACCAGTACAAAATGTACCCCTTATAATTTGCGCCAGTACAAAAAGTACCCCTTATAATGTGCGCCAGTACAAAAAGTACGCCTTATGTGTGCCAGTACAAAAAGTACGCCTTATGTGCGCCAGTACAAAAAGTACCCCTTATAATGTGCGCCAGTACAAAAAGTACCCCTTATAATGTGCGCCAGTACAAAAAGTACCCCTTATAATGTGCGCCAGTACAAAAAGTACCCCTTATAATGTGCGCCAGTACAAAAAGTAACCCTTATGTGTGCCAGTACAAAAAGTACCCCTTATAATGTGCGCCAGTACAAAATGTACCCCCTTATAATGTGCACCAGTACAAAAAGTACGCCTTATGTATGCCAGTACAAAAAGTACCCCTTATGTGTGCCAGTACAAAAAGTACCCCTTATAATGTGCGCCAGTACAAAAAGTGCCCCTTATAATGTGCGCCAGTACAAAAAGTACCCCTTATAATGTGCGCCAGTACAAAATGTACCCCCTTATAATGTGCACCAGTACAAAAAGTACGCCTTATGTATGCCAGTACAAAAAGTACCCCTTATGTGTGCCAGTACAAAAAGTACCCCTTATAATGTGCGCCAGTACAAAAAGTACCCCTTATAATGTGCGCCAGTACAAAAAGTACCCCTTATAATGTGCGCCAGTACAAAAAGTACCCCTTATAATGTGTGCCAGTACAAAAAGTACCCCTTATAATTTGTGCCAGTACAAATAATGCCCTGTTGTGTGGCAGTATAAAAATTACCTCCTCTTAGTGCCTCTAGTAGAGACAATGTCCCCATAGTGCACCCCATAATGTGTGCCAATGCCCCCTACAATTGGCAAGTACGAAAAAAAACTTTCTTAGTGCCCCCAATTGAAGTATGGTCCCCATTGTGCCCCCATAATTTGTGCTTGTATAAAATGCCCCTATAGAGTGCCCCAAGTGGATATCCTCTCCCCTGTCCCTATAGAACCCCCATAATGTGTGCCAGTATAAAATGCCCCTATATCATTATATGTCGCCCAGTAGATGCCCCCATAGTGCTTCTCTCCCACAACTCCCCATAGTGCCCCATAATGTATGCCAGTATATAATCCAATATATAGGGCCCCGAGTAGATGCCCCAACCGCTGCCTTCTCAAACAGCTGATCGGTGGGGGTCCTGAGTGTCGCCCCCGCCGATCAGATGCTGATGATCTATCCAGAGGACAGATCAGTAAAATAAACCCTGCAGAACCCCTTTAAGTGAAATATACAGTGCCCCCCCCCCCAGTCCATACACTAGAGCTCCCTCGTAGGAACATCGACGTCTCGAACGCTCTGTTACTCCTCTACCGCTCTCCACTATATCTCCCCTCACTGCGCAGCCGCTCTCTTCTAGAACACCACAAGCTCTCGCCCCTCTCACACACATATCAGATGAATGGAGGGCGGCCGGGCCTGCATGGTGCGCTCTGGGTTAGAGACAGCTGCGGGTCCTGGAGGTGGGTCTGACATTGGGGTAATATCCGGGCGATAGAGTTACCCCTAAACATCTCCTGAGCACACACAGAGCCTCGATACCAGCAGAGTACATCGACCGGCTCTGCTACATGGACATGACAAAGACTCAGCTGTAGTAACTGAACATTACACATACACAGCTCTGCTGCACACACCCATACAACTCTCTAGAGGCATATTACACAGCTTGCTTGCAAACACATACAGCTCAGCTATACAGCCATTACACACATACAGCTCAACTACATAAACATTGCACGCATATTGCTGAACTACATAAACCTTACACAGTACAGCCCTGCCCAACTACTTACACATCACACACACAGCTCAGCTATACAGCCATTACATAATACAGTCCTGCCCAACTACTTACACATCACACACATACAGCTCAGCTATACAGCCATTACACAGTACAGCCCTGCCCAACTACTTACACATCACACACATACAGCTCAGCTATACAGCCATTACACAATACAGCCCAACTACTTACACATCACACACATACAGCTCAGCTATACAGCCATTACACAATACAGCCCTGCCCAACTACTTACACATCACACACATACAGCTCAGCTATACAGCCATTACACAATACAGCCCTGCCCAACTACTTACACATCACACACATACAGCTCAGCTATACAGACATTACACAATACAGTCCTGCCCAACTACTTACACATCACACACATACAGCTCAGCTATACAGCCATTACACAATACAGCCCTGCCCAACTACTTACACATCACACACATACAGCTCAGCTATACAGCCATTACACAATACAGCCCTGCCCAACTACTTACACATCACACACATACAGCTCAGCTATACAGCCATTACACAATACAGCCCTGCCCAACTACTTACACATCACACACATACAGCTCAGCTATACAGCCATTACACAATACAGCCCTGCCCAACTACTTACACATCACACACATACAGCTCAGCTATACAGCCATTACACAATACAGCCCTGCCCAGCTACTTACACATCACACACATACAGCTCAGCTATACAGCCATTACACAATACAGCCCTGCCCAACTACTTACACATCACACACATACAGCTCAGCTATACAGCTATTACACAATACAGCCCTGCCCAACTACTTACACATCACACACATACAGCTCAGCTATACAGCCATTACACAATACAGCCCTGCCCAACTACTTACACATCACACACATACAGCTCAGCTATACAGACATTACACAATACAGCCCTGCCCAACTACTTACACATCACACACATACAGCTCAGCTATACAGCATTACACAATACAGCCCTGCCCAACTACTTACACATCACACACATACAGCTCAGCTATACAGCCATTACACAATACAGCCCTGCCCATCTACTTATACATCACACACATACAGCTCAGCTATACAGCTATTACACAATACAGCCCTGCCCAACTACTTACACATCACACACATACAGCTCAGCTATACAGCCATTACACAATACAGCCCTGCCCAACTACTTACACATCACACACATACAGCTCAGCTATACAGCCATTACACAATACAGCCCTGCCCAACTACTTACACATCACACACATACAGCTCAGCTATACAGCCATTACACAATACAGCCCTGCCCAACTACTTACACATCACACACATACAGCTCAGCTATACAGACATTACACAATACAGCCCTGCCCAACTACTTACATCACACACACATACAGCTCAGCTATACAGCCATTACACAATACAGCCCTGCCCAACTACTTACACATCACACACATGCAGCTCAGCTATACAGCCATTACACAATACAGCCCTGCCCAGCTACTTACACATCACACATACAGCTCAGCTATACAGTCATTACACAATACAGCCCTGCCCAACTACTTACACATCACACACATACAGCTCAGCTATACAGCCATTACACACTACAGTCCTGCCCAACTACTTACACATCACACACATACAGCTCAGCTATACAGCCATTACACAATACAGCCCTGCCACACTACTTACACATCACACACATACAGCTCAGCTATACAGCCATTACACAATACAGCCCTGCCCAACTACTTATACATCACACACATACAGCTCAGCTATACAGCCATTACACAATACAGCCCTGCCCAACTACTTACACATCACACACATACAGCTCAGCTATACAGCCATTATACAGTACAGCCCTGCCCAACTACTTACACCTCACACACATACAGCTCAGCTATACAGACATTACACACATACAGCCCTGCCCAACTACTTACACATCACACACATACAGCTCAGCTATACAGCCATTACACAATACAGCCCTGCCCATCTACTTACACATCACACACATACAGCTCAGCTATACATCCATTGCACAATACAGCCCTGCCCAACTACTTACACATCACACACATACAGCTCAGCTATACAGCCATTACACAATACAGCCCTGCCCAACTACTTACACATCACACACATACAGCTCAGCTATACAGCCATTACACAATACAGCCCTGCCCAACTACTTACACATCACACATACAGCTCAGCTATACAGTCGTTACACAATACAGTCCTGCCCAACTACTTACACATCACACACATACAGCTCAGCTATACAGCCGTTACACAATACAGCCCTGCCCAACTACTTACACATCACACACATACAGCTCAGCTATACAGCCATTACACAGTACAGTCCTGCCCAACTACTTACACATCACACACATACAGCTCAGCTATACAGCCATTACACACATACAGTCCTGCCCAACTACTTACACATCACACACATACAGCTCAGCTATACAGCCATTACACACATACAGTCCTGCCCAACTACTTACACATCACACACATACAGCTCAGCTATACAGCCATTACACAATACAGCCCTGCCCAACTACTTACACATCACACACATACAGCTCAGCTATACAGCCATTACACAGTACAGCCCTGCCCAACTACTTACACATCACACACATACAGCTCAGCTATACAGCCATTACACAATACAGCCCTGCCCAACTACTTACACATCACACACATACAGCTCAGCTATACAGCCATTACACAATACAGCCCTGCCCATCTACTTATACATCACACACATACAGCTCAGCTATACAGCTATTACACAATACAGCCCTGCCCAACTACTTACACATCACACACATACAGCTCAGCTATACAGCCATTACACAATACAGCCCTGCCCAACTACTTACACATCACACACACACAGCTCAGCTATACAGCATTACACAATACAGCCCTGCCCAACTACTTACACATCACACACATACAGCTCAGCTATACAGCCATTACACAATACAGCCCTGCCCAACTACTTACACATCACACACATACAGCTCAGCTATACAGCCATTACACAATACAGCCCTGCCCAACTACTTACACATCACACACATACAGCTCAGCTATACAGCCATTACACAATACAGCCCTGCCCAACTACTTACACATCACACACATACAGCTCAGCTATACAGCCATTACACAATACAGCTCTGCCCATCTACTTACACATCACACACATACAGCTCAGCTATACAGCCATTACACAATACAGCCCTGCCCAACTACTTACACATCACACACATACAGCTCAGCTATACAGACATTACACAATACAGCCCTGCCCAACTACTTACACATCACACACACACAGCTCAGCTATACAGCATTACACAATACAGCACTGCCCAACTACTTACACATCACACACATACAGCTCAGCTATACAGCCATTACACAATACAGCCCTGCCCAACTACTTACACATCACACACATACAGCTCAGCTATACAGCCATTACACAATACAGCCCTGCCCAACTACTTACACATCACACACATACAGCTCAGCTATACAGCCATTACACAATACAGCCCTGCCCAACTACTTACACATCACACACATACAGCTCAGCTATACAGCCATTACACAATACAGCCCTGCCCATCTACTTACACATCACACACATACAGCTCAGCTATACAGCCATTACACAATACAGCCCTGCCCAACTACTTACACATCACACACATACAGCTCAGCTATACAGCCATTACACAATACAGCCCTGCCCAACTACTTACACATCACACACATACAGCTCAGCTATACAGCCATTACACAATACAGCCCTGCCAGCTACTTACACATCACACATACAGCTCAGCTATACAGTCATTACACAATACAGCCCTGCCCAACTACTTACACATCACACACATACAGCTCAGCTATACAGCCATTACACACTACAGTCCTGCCCAACTACTTACACATCACACACATACAGCTCAGCTATACAGCCATTACACAATACAGCCCTGCCACACTACTTACACATCACACACATACAGCTCAGCTATACAGCCATTACACAATACAGCCCTGCCCATCTACTTATACATCACACACATACAGCTCAGCTATACAGCTATTACACAATACAGCCCTGCCCAACTACTTACACATCACACACATACAGCTCAGCTATACAGCCATTACACAATACAGCCCTGCCCAACTACTTACACATCACACACACACAGCTCAGCTATACAGCATTACACAATACAGCCCTGCCCAACTACTTACACATCACACACATACAGCTCAGCTATACAGTCATTACACAATACAGTCCTGCCCAACTACTTACACATCACACACATACAGCTCAGCTATACAGTCATTACACAATACAGCCCTGCCCAACTACTTACACATCACACACATACAGCTCAGCTATACAGCCATTACACAATACAGCCCTGCCCAACTACTTACACATCACACACATACAGCTCAGCTATACAGCCATTACACAATACAGCCCTGCCCAACTACTTACACATCACACACATACAGCTCAGCTATACAGCCATTACACAATACAGCCCTGCCACACTACTTACACATCACACACATACAGCTCAGCTATACAGCCATTACACAATACAGCCCTGCCCAACTACTTACACATCACACACATACAGCCAGCTATACAGCCATTACACAATACAGCCCTGCCCAACTACTTACACATCACACACATACAGCTCAGCTATACAGTCATTACACAATACAGCCCTGCCCAACTACTTACACATCACACACATACAGCTCAGCTATACAGCCATTACACAATACAGCCCTGCCCAACTACTTACACATCACACACATACAGCTCAGCTATACAGCCATTACACAATACAGCCCTGCCCAACTACTTACACATCACACACATACAGCTCAGCTATACAGTCATTACACAATACAGCCCTGCCCAACTACTTACATCACACACATACAGCTCAGCTATACAGTCATTACACAATACAGCCCTGCCCAACTACTTACACATCACACACATACAGCTCAACTACATAAACATTACACGGATACAGCTCATCCATATAAACATCACACACATACAGCACTGCTACATACACACTGGAATTACGAACATACACAGAGCAGATAAACCTGGTCATGTGATTTCCATGACTCCTCCTACACATGATCACATGGTCATGACATCATCCCAGGTCCTTTACTTTCCTTCTGCAACACAGCCTGGAGCCTGACTCCTCCCACACACGATCACATGGTCATGACCTCATCCCAGGTCCTTTACTTCCTCCTGCAGCACATCCTGGTGCCTGACTCCTCCCACACATGATCACATGGTCATGACATCATCACAGGTCCTTTACTTCCTCCTGCAGCACAGCCTGGAGCCTGACTCCTCCCCCACATGATCACATGGTCATGACATCATCACAGGTCCTTTACTTCCTCCTGCAGCACATCCTGGAGCCTGACTCCTCCCCCACATGATCACATGGTCATGACATCATCACAGGTCCTTTACTTCCTCCTGCAGCACAGCCTGGTGCCTGACTCCTCCCACACATGATCACATGGTCATGACATCACCACAGGTCCTTTACTTCCTCCTGCAGCAGAGCCTGGTGCCTGACTCCTGCACATGGTGGTAGAAATAAAACACTGGATGCTCCATGGTGAAGGATGGTCAGAGGAGGAGGAGGACAGGCCCCGCCCAGGTAAGAGGAACACTCACCAGCTCCACACTAGTTGTCTCGATACCACGCAAAAAACAAAACAAAAAAAAAACACCAAAAAAGCCGCGCACATTCCGCATTTTATGGAACGTCCGGCCCATAATCGAACAGTCCTATACTGTTTTTTAGGGGGACAAGGCAGACATCCCAACCTGCAAAAACTCATTTCAGGGAGGTTTTCTTTCACAAACTTTTTATTACATTTTCCAGACATCTGCAGTATCTGCACACTGTGCTCTATGGTGCGGAGGACTGGGCTCATTACCCTGCCCCAAATTATCATATTTATTAGGGATCGACCGATATAGATTTTTTTAGAGCCGATACCGATAATTTGTGAACTTTCAGGCCGATAATTTATACCGATATTCTGGGAATTTTCATTTTTGGAAAATAATAATTTCCTACACAAATCTGTTGAAAATTAATATGTTTATTGTTAACGTGTATTTTTATTTTTTTTTGTAAATCTTTCTTTTTCATTTATACGTAATATTTTTTATTTATTTTTTTTACTAACTTTTAGCCTCCTTAGGGTGAATAGGAGCTCACACTGTCCCTGCTGCTCTGTGCCATGGTAACCGATCGGAGCCCCAGGATTACACAGCTGGGGCTCCGATCAGAGGAGCAGGGGAGAGGGGATCCTGTGGCCACTGCCACCAATGATTAATACTGGGGGGGGGCTTGGGTGGGGGGCGCACTGCGCCACCAATGATTAATACTGGGGGGCTTGGGGGAGGGGGCGCACTGCGCCACCAATGAAGATAAGTCTCTCATTCATATACAGGAGGCGGGAGCTGGCTGCAGAATCACATAGCCGGCTCCCGACCTCTATGAGCAGTAGCGGCGATCCGCGGCACCTAAGGGGTTAACTACCGCGGATCGCAGCTACAGCTCATAGAGGTGGGGAGCCGGCTATGTGATTCTGCAGCCAGCTCCCGCCTCCTGTATATGAATTAATGAAAGACTTATATTCATTGGTGGAGCGGTGGCCACAGCCCCGCCCCTCCTCTTGTCCTCCCTCCTCTAATTGGCGGCAGCAGCAGCAGCAGCACAGGGGGAGGGAGACACTGCTTCCTTCTCCTCTGTGCTGCTGAGGGAACACGGAGAGCGCTGAGAGCAGCGCGTTCTGTGTTCCCAATACGTTATCGGAATATCGGCAAAATAGATGCCGATACCGATAACTGTCAAAATCCTCAATATCGGCCGATAATATCAGTAAAACCGATAATCGGTCGATCCCCAATATTTATGTATATGATTAAAGGGATTCTGTCACCACCTATAAGCCCTGTGAGCTAAACACATGCTCATGTCCAGGGTAGCGTTCTGATTTCTAAGGTGGCCTTATAAAAGCTATTTGTGGCTTTATTCTGCGGAAAAACAGGTTTTACTAACCTGTCAATCATTGAATTAAGGTGCCCAAGCAGGGGAGGTCTGTGGATGCATGGTGCCCGGCCGCCGCCTTCTACTCCTCAGTGCCGCCTTCTACTCCTCAGTGCCGCCTTCTACTCCTCAGTGCCGCCTCTCCCTCCCTCCCGCTTGAGATCCCGCGCGTGCGCACAGGCTCAGCCTGATGCGCAGTTGCGGACTGCTGGCATCGGCTTCTTCTTGCACTGTGCGCAAGCGCCGAGAAGGGGACACTGCTACAGGTTGCCGGAAAGGTTTACTGCAAGTAAACTAGAGATGGGAAGTTCGGCTCTTTCACATGAATCGGTTCATGAATCCAATCTTCGGTTCATTCGCTGAGCTGACAAGAAGCAAGTGACCCGAAGCTTACGTTGCGCAATGCGCATGCGCGGATTCCTCCATTCACTCGCTGCCTCGCTGAGTCGGCTCTTGGTCTGAGTCAGGAAGTTTATTCTTTAAAACCCTGTGTGTAATTATCTACCCCACTGTAGGGGGAAAAACAAGCATCCAGGGGGGGTGAATTTAACACTGGGGTAAATAATATAATTAAAATGGAGGGTTAAATGTGTAAATGTATTTAAAAAAAAATCCATCTCTCTCAATAGTTCTGTAGCTACTGAATGAGACAGATGAAGGGAGGCCTTTAACATATATATCTCCTTGAGAAGCCAATTTGAGCCTAAAGGGTTAATTCAACCTGTAATCTAAACTGTGTCCTGTCACTTCTCTTCTCTCTGCTCTGCTATCAGTAAACCTTTCCGGGATATATTGTCTCACATGCCGGTGTCAGGGAGCCGCTATCTAATAGCGGGAGACTCCCTGAACCTCCGGGAGACTTGAGATCCCTGACAAGGTGACAAAACAAAAATGGCGAATCACGCGGTTTTTATTTTTTTATTTTTCTGTTACGGCATTCACCGCCCTGTGTGCGTGCGCTGTGTCTGTGTGTCACCAGTTGTGCACTGGGCATGCGCTCCACACACACACAGCGCTCCATAACTGTTTAACCCCTTCCATACTGTCGTCCTTAGGCAGCGGCCCGATGCTTGAAGGTTAAGCTCCCTCCCTCCCTACTGTGTGCGGCTGACCCTGGCCACCAATGAGAACAGAGAGGAGTAGAAGGGAGGGGCTGTGGCCACTGCGCCACCAATGAGAACAGAGAGGAGTAGAAGGGAGGGGCTGTGGCCACTGCGCCACCAATGAGAACAGAGCGGAGTAGAAGGGAGGGGCTGTGGCCACTGCGCCACCAATGAGAACAGAGAGGAGTAGAAGGGAGGGGCTGTGGCCACTGCGCCACCAATGAGAACAGAGAGGAGTAGAAGGGAGGGGCTGTGGCCACTGCGCCACCAATGAGAACAGAGAGGAGTAGAAGTGAGGGGCTGTGGCCACTGCGCCACCAATGAGAACAGAGAGGAGTAGAAGGGAGGGGCTGTGGCCACTGCGCCACCAATGAGAACAGAGAGGAGTAGAAGGGAGGGGCTGTGGCCACTGCGCCACCAATGAATATAGGTAATGCCTGGATACAAACGTAGCCTGCGTGTGCCGGCCATATCCCATACCAGGCCAAAATGAATGCCCGCTGTGATCAGGTCCTGAGGGGTTAATTGCGGCGGATCGCAGCGCACAGTCATAGAGGCCGGGTATGGGATATGGCCGGCACATGCAGGCTACGTTTGTATTCAGACATATTAACTATATTCGTTGGTGGTCGGAGTGGCCACAGTCCCTCCTCCTCCTCTCTGTTCTCATTGGTGGCACAGGGGCCACAGTCCCTCCCCTCCTCCTCCTCTCTGTTCTCATTGGTGGCACAGGGGCCACAGTCCCTCCCCTCCTCCTACTCTCTGTTCTCATTGGTGGCACAGGGGCCACAGTCCCTCCCCTCCTCCTCCTCTCTGTTCTCATTGGTGGCACAGGGGCCACAGTCCCTCCCCTCCTCCTCCGCCTCCTCTTTGTTCTCATTGGTGGCACAGGGGCCACAGTCCCTCCCCTTCTCCTCTCTGTTCTCATTGGTGGCGGAGTGGTCACAGTCCCTCCCCTCCTCCTCCTCCTCTCTTCTGTTCTCATTGGTGGCGGAGTGGCCACAGTCCCTCCCCTCCTCCTCCTCCTCTCTTCTGTTCTCATTGGTGGCGGAGTGGCCACAGTCCCTCCCCTCCTCCTCCTCCTCCTCCTCCTCTCTGTTCTCATTGGTGGCGGAGTGGCCACAGTCCCTCCCCTCCTCCTCCTCCTCCTCCTCTCTTCTGTTCTCATTGGTGGCGGAGTGGCCACAGTCCCTCCCCTCCTCCTCCTCCTCCTCTCTTCTGTTCTCATTGGTGGCGGAGTAGCCACAGTCCCTCCCCTCCTCCTTCTCCTCTCTTCTGTTCTCATTGATGGCGGAGTGGCCACAGTCCCTCCCCTCCTCCTCCTCCTCTCTTCTGTTCTCATTGGTGGCGGAGTGGCCACAGTCCCTCCCCTCCTCCTCCTCCTCCTCCTCTCTTCTGTTCTCATTAGGGGCGGAGTGGCCACAGTCCCTCCCCTCCTCCTCCTCCTCCTCCTCCTCTCTTCTGTTCTCATTGGTGGCGGAGTGGCCACAGTCCCTCCCCTCCTCCTCCTCCTCCTCCTCCTCTCTTCTGTTCTCATTGGTGGCGGAGTGGCCACAGTCCCTCCCCTCCTCCTCCTCCTCTCTTCTGTTCTCATTGGTGGCGGAGTGGCCACAGTCCCTCCCCTCCTCCTCCTCTCTGTTCTCATTGGTGGCGGAGTGGCCACAGTCCCTCCCCTCCTCCGCCTCCTCTCTGTTCTCATTGGTGGTGGAGTGGCCACAGTCC
Organism: Bufo bufo; assembly: GCF_905171765.1. NCBI lineage: Eukaryota > Metazoa > Chordata > Amphibia > Anura > Bufonidae > Bufo > Bufo bufo. Next base: position 408,703,514 of record NC_053394.1, read on the forward strand.
CTCCCCCCCTCCTCCTCCTCCTCCTCCTCCTCTCTTCTGTTCTCATTGGTGGCGGAGTGGCCACAGTCCCTCCCTTCTACTCCCCCTCTTCTCAGTATTATATTAATTGCGGTCACCGCCCCCCCCGTCCCTCTGCCCCAGGGTCCCCCCTCCTCACCCATTGGTGACAGTGGCAGCCTCTGATCGGAGCCCCAGCAGTGTAATCCTGGGGCTCCGATCGGTTACCATGGCAGCCAGGACACTACTGAAGCTCTCCATGGTGAGCTCCCTGCTGCTGTCTGTACTATGCACAGGCAGCAGGGAGAGTGTGAGGTCCTATTAACCCTGATGGAGCTCTATTAGAATGAATAGGACAAGGGTTCTAGTCCCTAAGGGGGCGAATAGTTAGTAAATAAAATAAAGAAAAAAAAAAAAAAAAAGTTTAACTCCTTAAGGACACAGCCTTATTTCACCTTAACCCCTTAAGGACTTAGGACGTACCGGTACGGCATGGTTCCCAAATCCTTAAGGACCCATGACGTACCGGTACGTCATGGCTTTAATTTGCTATTCCGGCGCCGCGGGGGTTAATCGGAACGGGATTTCGGCTGAAATCATTCAGCCGGCATCCCGTAACAATGCAGGGGGGGGTCATTTGACCCCCCCGTATCGACGATCGCAGAAAACCGCAGGTCAATTCAGACCTGCGGTTTTCTGCGTTTCCAGTCCATTCGGGTGTCCTGTGACCCGATGAACCGGAAAAAGACTGCGATCGGTGGCGTAATTATACACCACCTATCGCAGTCCAAGGATTTGGAGAGGTGGTGCTGGCCCTGGTGCTGAACGCCGCTGTCCAGGGTGCTGATTGGTACAGAAGAGAGAGGCGCGAGATTCAAACTTCCTGCGCTCCTCTCTCCCCTCCTCTTCCTGTCCAGCACCCTGACCGTGCAGCACCGTCCAGCGTCCAGCTCCTGAGTCCCCCTAATCGTAATCCATCACCCTCCTGCACCCATCGCCACCCAGGTAGGTTAGGGTCAGTGAGGGAGAGGCACCGTTAGGAAGGGAAAGAAGGGAAAAGTTAGGAAAAAAAAAAACTTTTACTAAACTTTCTTTTCTTTCTTTCTGATCCATCAGACCCCCCCCTGCCACTTGCCCCCCACCACCACCAGCCCCCCTTCCCCCCACCAGCCCCCACCTCACCAGCCCCCCCCCCCTTTCACCACCAGCCCCCTTACCACCACTTTTTTTTTTTTCTGCGTGCGCTGACTGTCCGGCACTTTTTTTGTCCGGCCACTGTTAGCGCATCGCCCGCCCCACCGCCCCACCTCTGATCAGCGTTGTACCGCTGATCAGCAACTTTGAACTTTTTTTTTTTTTTTCTAACACTTGGCCCTTTTTTTTCCTTATTTAGTACGCGAACACCCGTTGCCCCCACACACACGCACATATAATAAAGTTTGCCACACACGCACACATACACGCACACACACCCATGGCCCGCCGGATGTTCTCGGCCGAGGAGGCATACGCCCAGATTGCCTCCGACTCCGAGAGCCCCAGTGAGGATGAGGATGACCCCACGTTCCTTTTGTCATCCGCATCCTCCTCATCATCATCGGATGACGATGAGCCACCAAGGCGGCGGAGATGCCGCCAGGCGGAGCCAGGGGCCCCACATGCTAGGGATCCTGTGGCCCACCCTAGTACGAGCCGCCCTGGGGTTCGTACTGGTTTCCCGGCCCACCTGTCACGGCCATGGCTATGACCGTGACTCCTGAACCGCATGCGGTTGTCAGCGGTTTTCATTGGTGTTCAATCACAGGTGAGGGCTGTGGTATTGGCCTCACCTGTGGTTGCCGCTGGCAACAGTATGTATGTGGCAGCGTAGCAGGCTGAGCTGTGCCATGCAGCTCGCTACGCTGCGCATGCGGTTTTGTGTGTGATGTGTGGATGTGTGCACTGTGTTTTATGTTATTGTGTGCACGTTCCCTTTAAGTGGTGTTTTCCCTTCCCTGGTGTTGGAAGGGTTAATCCCCTTCCTAGTGTGTGTGATCACTGGGTGTGTCCGACTGTGGGGTGTGGCTTCTTGGCCTATAAAGCCTCACTGTTTTTGCAGGCCTTCAGGTTGCTTCAGCCATGCTTAGCTGAGAGCAGCCTCATGTATTTATTACCTGCCAGTAAGAGCCACCCCTGTGGTCATAAACCTTAATGTCATAACCATATTGTGCTTTAGTTATTTCCAGTTATGTGTGATGTCCGTGTGATGTTTTATATGTGATTTTGTGCAGCTATGGATCTGGGTCCCTGTGTAGGGATGCGCTTGTGATCTGCACCCTGCTAACACAGGGATCCAGTCAGCAAGGCTGTGGCAGGTAGGTGGAACTCCTTGTTCACCTGCCATATCCATAGAGCTGTTTATGTCTCCCCTTTTCCTGCAGCTTGGCCGTTGAGACTCCTGCTCCTCCGTGTCTAGGAGGAGTGGGCTTGTCTTACTTAGCTCCTAGGTGAGGGTCATCTTGAGGGCTAGCAGGGACTTTTAGGTTCCGGAGCATGGGCCCTCCTACCATCAAGGTTGGCCCATGCAGCTAGGAGCCAGGGTCAGGTTAGGGATGCGTTTAGGAGGTGACCTGCTCCCTAATCCTGTCTTCATGGCCAAGCAGCCGAAACATCACCGGGCTGCACACGGCTGAGGATTTCCCCCATCCTCAGCCGTGACACCACCAAATAAGTCCACCGGAGCCCCCTGCCGATGAACTTAGCTGGTGTCCCCCAGTGGACTTTGAGCCTGAGATTCCGGATTTTGCTGGCAATCCTGGAATCCAGATTCCCACAGTGGGGTTTACTGAAATTGACTATTTTAGTTTTTTTTTCAGTAACCCACTGGTGAATCTGATGGTGGAGCAGACGAATCTGTATGCCCAACAGTTCGTCGCTCAAAACCCAGGCTCATTTTTGGCTAGACCCGGTGGCTGGACGCCGGTCAGTGCAGCCGAGATGAGGACATTTTGGGGCCTCGTGCTGCATATGGGTCTAGTCCAAAAACCCAGTGTCAGACAATACTGGAGTGGGGACGTCCTATACCAGACCCCACTGTACAGTATGGCTATGACACGTCCCCGGTTTGAGGCCATCCGGAAATGTCTGCATTATTCCGATAATGCAGCATGTCCACCCCGAGGTGATCCTGCCTATGACCGGCTGTATAAGATACGGCCGGTCATCGATCACTTTGGGGCCACATTTCAGCAGGCCTACGTACCTGGAAGGGAGGTCGCGGTTGATGAGTCTCTCGTTGCGTTCAAGGGGAGACTCAGTTTCCGCCAATATATTCCCACAAAGCGGGCGAGGTATGGCGTGAAGCTATACAAAATTTGTGAGAGTACCTCAGGGTACACTTACAAATTTCGTGTGTACGAGGGGCGAGATTCCCGGATTCAACCCCCAGAATGTCCCCCCACTCTGGGTGTTACCGGGAAACTCGTGTGGGACCTTATGTACCCACTGCTGGATAACGGTTACCACTTGTACGTGGACAACTTTTATACCAGCATTCCCTTGTTCAGGTCCCTTGCCGCCAGATCCACGTTCGCTTGTGGGACCGTGCGGAAAAATCAACGCGGCCTCCCTGCCCACCCCCTCCAGGTACCTATCCCCAGGGGTGAGACCCGTGCACTTACCAGTGGAAACCTGTTGCTGGTCAGATATAAGGACAAGAGGGATGTCCTTATGCTGTCCACAATCCACGGTAACAGCACCACCCCAGTCCCTGTGCGAGGTACCGCGGCAACGGTCCTCAAGCCCGATTGTATCGTCGACTACAATCGGTATATGGGAGGAGTTGATCTCTCTGATCAAGTCCTCAAGCCATATAACGCCATGCGCAAAACCCGGGCATGGTACAAAAAAGTTGCGGTCTACTTGGTACAGGTTGCCATGTACAACTCTTTTGTACTATCCCGAAGCGCTGGCAGCACAGGGACATTCCTCCAATTCTATGAGGCAGTCCTCAAAGACCTGATCTTTTCGGACCGGGAAAGAGCAGGGCGGAGTACCTCGGGAATTGGAGGCGCCCGGATCGTCCCTGGCCAACACTTTCCAGGTGTGGTCCCCCATACTGGAAAGAAGGGACGAACCCAAAAAAGATGCAGAGTGTGTCACAAGAGGGGGATACGGAAGGACACCACCACTCAGTGCGACACTTGCCCCGATCATCCGGGCCTCTGCATTATCAATTGCTTCAGGGAGTATCACACTTCCATGGAGTACTAAATTTTTATAATCCCCAACAGTCCACTAGAGAACATAAAAAACTATGGCTCTCAGACTTTGGACACACGGAAACAATTTTTTTCCCCCAAAAAAATATTAGTTTTAGAGCAGGCATCCTCAAACTGCGGCCCTCCAGATGTTGTAAAACTATAACTCCCAGCATGCCCAGACAACCTACAGCCATCAGCAGGGCATGGTGGGAATTGTAGTTTTACAACATCTGGAGGGCCGCAGTTTTTAGGATGCCTGCTTAGTGTCTCCAAAGTCTGAGAGCCATACATATTGGGCATCGTCGCGTGCGTAAAAGTCGTCGCTATAAAAATAACTTTTGACCAAACGCCTCGGATGAACGGTGTTAAAAATATAAAATAAAAACGGTGCCAAAACACCCATTTTTGGGCAAAATTTCCATTTGAATCCTTTTTGCCGGTAATAAAGCAAGGGTTAACAGCCAAACAAAACTCAATATTTATGGCCCTGATTCTGTAGTTTGCAGAAACACCCCATATGTGGTCGTAAATGGCTATATAGCCGCACGGCAGGGCATAGAACGAAGGGAACTCCATACGGTTTCTGGAAGGCAGATTTTGATGGACAGTTTTTTTTTTGACACCATGTCCCATTAGAAGCCCCCCCTGATGTAGCCTAGACTAGAAACTCCAAAAAAGTGACCCCATCTAAGAAACTACACCCCTCAAGGTATTCAAAAGTTACTTTACAAACTATGTTAACCCTTTAGGTGTTCCACAAAACTAAATAGCGAATGTAGAAACAATTTTTAAATTTTTTTTTTTGTTACATTGCCTCAAAAAAGAGTAACCAAAAATCATATTTACCCCTAAAATAGTCCCAAAACAACAACCACCTGATCCCGTAGTTTCCTAGATGGGGTCACTTTTATGGAGTTTCTACTCTAGGGGTGCATCAGGGGGCTTGAAAGGGTACATGGTGTAAATAAACCAGTCCAGCAAAATCTGCCTTCCAAAACCCATATGGTGTTCCCCTTCTTCTATGTCCTGCCGTTTAGCCAAATAGTAGTTTACGACCACATATGGGGTGTTTTTGCAAACTACAGAATCAGGGCAACCCATTTTGAGTTTTGTTTGGCAGTTAACCCTTGTTTTACTCCTGGAATAAATTGATTATATTGGAAAATTTTCCAAAAAATAGAAATTTCTAAATTGTTTCTCCATCTGCCATTAACTCTTGTGGAACACCTAAAGGGTTAACAAAGTTTGTAAACCCAGTTTTGAATACCTTGAGGGGTGTACTTTCTTAGATGGAGTCACTTTTTTGAAATTTCTATTCTAGGGGTGCAACAGGGGGCTTCAAATGGGACATGGTATAAACAAAACCAGTCCTGCAAAATCTGCCTTCCAAAACCCATATGGCGTTCCCCTCCTTCTATGTGCTCCCGTTTGGCCAAACAGTAGTTTACGACCACATATGGGGTGTTTTTGCAAACTACAGAATCAGGGCAACCCATTTTGAGTTTTGTTTGGCAGTTAACCCCTGTTTTACTCCTGGAAAAAATTGATTATATTGGAAAATTTTCCAAAAAATTGAAATTTCTAAATTGTTTCTCCATCAAATTTTCCAAAAAATTGAAATTTCAAAATTGTTTCTCCATCTGCCATTAACTCTTGTGGAAGACCTAAAGGGTTAATAAAGTTTGAAAAAACAGTTTTGAATACCTTGAGGGGTGTAGTTTCTAGAATGGGGTCATTTTTGGGAGGTTTCTATTATCTAAGCCTCACAATATGACTTCAAACCTGAACCGGTCTGGGATTTTGAAGATTTCTGAAAATTTCAAAATTTGCTTCTAAACTTCTAAGCCTTGTAACATCCCCAAAAAATAAAATATCATTCCCAAAATGCTGCAAACATGAAGTAGACATATGGGGAATGTAAAGTCATCACAATTTTTGGGGGTATTACTATGTATTACAGAGGTAGAGAAACTGAAACTTTGAAATTTGCTAATTTTTCAAAATTTTCGGTAAAAATTGTATTTTTTTATGCAAAAAAATTAACTTTTTTGACCCAATTTTAGCAGTGTCATGAAGTACAATATGTGACGAAAAAACAATCTCAGAACGGCCTGGGTAAGTCAAAGCGTTTTAAAGTTATGAGCACTTAAAGTGACACTGGTCAGATTTGCAAAAAATGGCCAAGTCCTTAAGGTGAAATAGGGCCGAGTCCTTAAGGGGTTAAGGACCAGGCCATTTTTTGCAAATCTGACCAGTGTCACTTTAAGTGGTGATAACTTTAAAACGCTTTGACTTATCCAGGCCATTCTGAGATTGTTTTTTCGTCACATATTGTACATCATGACACTGGTAAAATGAAGTAAAAAAAAATCATTTTTATTTATAAAAAAAATACCAAATTTAGCAAAAAAAAATTAAAAATTGCAAATTTGCAAGTTTCAATTTCTCTACTTCTATAATACATAGTAATACCTCCAAAAATAGTTATTATTTTAAATTCCCCATATGTCTACTTCATGTCTGGATCATTTTGGGAATGATATTTTATTTTTTGGGGATGTTACAACGCTTAGAAGTTTAGAAGCAAATCTTGAAATTTTTCTGAAATTTTCAAAAACCCAATTTTTAGGGACCAGTTCAGGTCTGAAGTCACTTTGCGAGGCTTACATAATAGAAACCACCCAAAAATGACCCCATTCTAGAAACTACACCCCTCAAGGTATTCAAAACTGATTTTACAAACTTTGTTAACCCTTTAGGTGTTCCACAAGAATTAATGGAAAATAGAGATACAATTTCAAAATTTAACTTTTTTGGCAGATTTTCAATTTTAATAATTTTTATCCAGTTACAAAGCAAGGGTTAATAGCCAAACCAAACTCAATATTTATGGCTCTGATTCTGTAGTTTACAGAAACACCCCATATGTGGTCGTAAACCGCTGTACGGGCACACGGCAGGGCGCAGAAGGAAAGGAATGCCATACGGTTTTTGGAAGGCAGGTTTTGCTGGACTGGTTTTTTTGACACCATGTCCCATTTGAAGCCCCCCTGATGCAACCCTAGAGTAGAAACTCCATAAAAGTGGCCCCATTTTAGAAACTACGTGATAGGGTGGAAGTTTTGTTGATGCTAGTTTAGGGTAAATATGATTTTTGGTTGCTCTATATTACACTTTTTTGTGCGGCAAGGTAACAAGAAATAGCTGTTTTGGCACCGTTTTTATTTTTTGTTATTTACAACATTCAGCTGACAGGTTACATCATGTGGTATTTTTATAGACCAGGTTGTCATGGACGCGGCGATACCTAATATGTATACTTTTTTTTTTATTTATGTAAGTTTTAGGGCTTTTTCACACGAGCGGATGCCGTGCGTGACATCCGCTCCGTGAATGACGGCCAAGACCCGATGCAGACTGCAGAAGCACGGAGCATTAACATGATTGATAATGCTCCGTGCCTCTCTGTGATCTCTTTACTACGAAATCACAGTGAGATAAAGTTGTCATTATTAATCATGTTAATGCTCCGTGCCTCTGCAGTCTGCATTGGGTCTTGGCTGTCATTCACGGAGCGGATGTCACGCACGGCATCCGCTCGTGTGAAACAGCCCTTACACAATGATTACATTTTTGAAGCAAACAAAATCATGTTTTAGTGTTTCCATAGTCTGAGAGCCAAAATTTTTTCAGTTTTTGGGCGATTACCTTGGGTAGGGTATGATTTTTGCGGGATGAGATGACGGTTTTATTGGCACTATTTTGGGGTGCGTGTGACTTTTTGATCGCTTGCTATTACACTTTTTGTGATGTGAGGTGACAGAAAATGGTTTATTTAGCACAGTTTTTATTAAAAAATTTTTTACGGTGTTCATCTGAGGGGGTTAGGTCATGTGATTTTTTTTTTATAGAGCCGGGCGATACGGACCCGGCGATACCTAATATGTATACTTTTTTTTTATTTATGCAAGTTTTACACAATAACAGCTTTTTTTCAAACAAAAAGTGTCTCCATATTCTGAGCCATATTTATTTTTTATTTTTTGGGGGATTGTCTCAGGTAGGGGCTCATTTTTGCGGGATGAGGTGACGGTTAGATTGGTACTATTTTGGTGGGCAAACGCCTGTACTTTTTGTGATGTAAGGCTACTTTCACACTAGCGTTCAGAGCGGGTCCGTCTGGTGTCGGCACAGACGGATCCGCTCCTATAATGCAGACGTTTGGATCCGTCCAGACTTTACATTGAAAGTCAATGGGGGACGGATCCGTTTGAAAATTGAGCCATACTGTGTCAACTTCAAACGGATCCATCCCCATTGACTTACATTGTAAGTCTGGACGGATCCGCTTGCCTCCGCACGGCCAGGCGGACAGCCGAACGTTGCAAGCAGCATTCGGGTGTCCGCTTGCTGAGCGGAGCGGAAGCTGAACGCTGCCAGACTGATGCATTCTGAGCGGATCCGCATCCACAGCCACTCAGAATGCATTAGGGCAGTACGGATGCGTTCGGGGCCGCTTGTGAGACCCTTCAAACGGAGCTCACAAGCGGAGCCCCGAACGCAAGTGTGAAAGTAGCACAGTTTTTTTTATATTTTTTTTTACGGTGTTCACCTGAGGGGTTAGGTCATGTGATGTGTTTATAGAGCCGGTCCAATATGTGTACTTTTTTTTCCCCCCTTATTTTTTACTAATTTTTTTTTAACTTTATTTGGGGAAAATGACGTTTTTGTTTATTTTTACATGAAACTTTTAATTTTTGGGGGGGAAAACTAAATTTTTTCAACTTTTGTTTTCACTTAATTTTTTGTCCCACTTTGGGACTTTTGGGGGTCTAATCCTTTACAATGCATTCCAATACTTCTGTATTGGAATGCATTGGCTATATGTATTACTCGTACAGCTTCCTCATACAGCTTCCGGGGCCTGTGAGATCCAGGGGGCTGGATCTCACAGGCTCGTCACCGGAAGGCAGCGCGATGCCTTCCTTAGACATCGCGCTGCCTTCCTTAGACATCGCGCTGCCTTCCTTAGACATCGCGCTGCCTTTCATGCCATCGGGTCCTCCCTACAGCCGTATGGCACCGCCACACGCCACCACCGCAATAGGTAAAAGCCGCAAACCGCAGGTCTTAATTGACCGCGGCGGTGATCAGAAATACACGTATGCCCTGTGTCTTTAAGTATCAGGACATAAGGGCGTACCTGTACGCCCTGTGTCCTGAAGAGGTTAAACCACCCCAAAATATGGAAAATAATATATAGCGATATATATATCGTTATCGCACATGTTTCAAATTTATATCGCAATATAGATTTTAGGCCATATCGCTTGTGTGAAAAACTCACTCGTGTGAAGGGGGCCTTAGTGTCCTCAAAAATTATATTTTCTCAGCCCATTCAATATACAGTCCCATGTAAATAACATCATCCCCTCCCCAGCCACCAGGGGTGGATTGGCAATAGACCTTACAGAGAAGTTTCCCGTTGGGCCGATGCCCAAGGGGCCCCCTGAGCCCTTCTCAGACCGGCCAGTGGAAGTTTTTTGGGATGTATTTTGTGCTGATGCGGACAGTATTTTGTGAGGGACTATGGTATTTGGCTCTGTTGGGTGGTATAACGTGCCACAATATGGTATTGTTGGCCCCGCCAACTTGTTTTGGCCCTGCCTTCCATTAATTTGGACCCAACTACAAACCCGGGCCACTTTTTTCCAGGGCCACTTTAAGTTCCCAATCCGCCTCTGCCAGCCATCATCAACATTAGGGTTGTTGCGGGTATCGAAATTTCGATACCCAATCGATACTTTTGTCCCGGTATCGATACGATACCGGGATTTCCGTTTTTTCGATACTGGGCTGCGCTTCTGCGCAGTCTAGTATCTCTGAACATGAGCGCGCTGCTATCGGCGCGCTCATGTTCTCTCTCAGCAGCACGGGGAGAAGGAAGCTGTCCTCCCTCCCCCTGTGCTGCTGCCGCTGCCACCAATGAGAAGAGAGGGGCGGCAATAAGAAGAGAGGGGGTGGAGGAGGGGCGGCAATGAGAAGAGAGGGGCGGAGGAGGGGCGGGCGCACTGCGCCACCAATGATAGGATTACTATCGGAGCGATGGGAGGAGACATCAGCTTCACTAGTGGGCGTTCCTTTTCCCTGCGCTGCGATTGGACAGCGCTACAGCCAGGGAGAAGGAACGCCCACTAGTGAAGCTGATGTCTCCTCCCATCGCTCCGATAGTAATCAGCAGCATGTGGAGCAGGAGAGGAGACAGTAATGGGGCACTGCGGGCGAACGGAGCGGCGCCCAGGACTAAATGGTGAGTGCTGAGACATCGCTGGGCGCCGCTCTGTGTGGCCTGATAGTGAAAGTCAGTCTTTAACACAATACAGGAGGCGGGTGCCGGCAGCAGAATCGCATTGCCGGCACCCTGCCCCTGACAGGGAGCTGCGATCAGCGGCAGTTAACTGCCGCTGATCTGCTAGTACCCGCCTCCTGTATAAAGGGGTAAAATCATTGGTGGTGCAGTGTGCCCCCCCCCCCCCCCCTCAATCCCCCCATCCCATTAAAATCATTGGTGGCACAGTGCGCCGGCCCCTCTCAACCCTCCAGTATTAAAATCATTGGTGGCAGTGGCCACAGGGACCTCTCCACTCCCCCTCATTGGTGGTGCAGTGGCAGCTTCTGATCGGAGCCCCAGCTGTGTAAGCCTGGGGCTCCGATCGGTTACCATGGCAGCCAGGACGCTACAGAAGCCCTGGTTGCCATGGTAACATCCCTGATGCTGTGTGCACAAAGCACAGAGCAGCAGGGACAGTGTGGAGTCCTATTCACCCTGATAGAGATCTATCAGGGTGAATAGGAAAAGGGATGAAAGATCCCAGGTTCTAGCCCCTAAGGGGGGAAATAGTTATTAAATAAAAAGTGAAAAAAAAAAAAACACTAAAATATGAAGTATAAATCACCCCCCTTTTCCCAATTTCACATATAAAATATATAAATAAACATATTACATCGCCACGTCAGAAAAGTCCAAACTATTAAAATATAAAAAAAAAATCTAGGTGGTGAATGCCGGAACAGAAAAAATAAAATAAAAACTGCGCGATTCGCCATTTTTAAAAATGAGGAATGCACGTGGCTTTTTTTGTTTATTTTTTTCGCGTGGTATCGAGTATCGCAATACTTTTTCATGGTATCGAAACCGAATCAAAAATTTGGTATCGCAACAACTCTAATCAACATACAGTCCCATGTAAATAACCTCATCCGCTCTGCAGCCACCGCCAACACACAGTCCCATGTAAATAACATCACCGTGCCCCAGCCATGTCCAACATGCAGTCCCATGTAAATAGCATCACTCTCTTCAGCCCTAACAAACAGTCCCAGTTAAATAACCACAACCCCCAGCATTCCTCTCGCTCTCACACCAAATCCTTCTCTTCACTTACCTCTCCTCATGTAGAAGACCTCGCCACCACTTTTACCCCAGGACTTCTCTTCACTGAAGCGCGCCATCCTCTCCTGCACTGGTCACATGATGGTGACATCATCGCAGGTCCTCAACCACTGCTTTCAGCACTGATCACATGGACTGTGATGTCATCACAGGTCCTTCAGCTCTTCCAATGCATTAGATTCAATTGTATTGCCGTCCTGAGGATGGCAATACAGTTCTATCTATCTGGCAGGCAGGACATTTGGGACCTGAGATCTGTAAAAGCGCCACCTGCTGATTGTTCAGGGGTGTTGGGAGTTGGACCTCTACACTAAGCTCATATTGAAGACCTATCCTGAGTACATGCCGGAGAAACCCTTTAATGACCGCTGTGTTTCGTCATGCCGCTTGTTAAAAATAAATCTATTAAACTACAACATCTGTGTGGTTGTGAGGAGCTGCCAAAAACCAAATCTGCCAACCCAATGTCTGTCTAGATAGTAATAATAATCTTTATGTATCGCCAACATTTTCCGCAACGTTTTACAATTTCCCTGATTGGACCTGTAGAATCCTCCACTGCTCCAGCACTGAGGCTCCTGTGGTCTCTTCTAGGGATCGACCGATATTGATTTTTTAGGGCCGATACCGATAATTTGTCAACTTTCAGGCCGATAGCCGATAATTTATACCGATATTCTGGGTGTTTTTATTTTTGAGGAAAAAAATTTTTTCCTACAAAAATCTGCTGAAAATTAATGTTTATTGTTAACGTGTATTATTATTATTTTATTTTTTTGTAAATCTTTTTCATTTATACTTAATATTTAATTTTTTTTTTTTTTTACTAACTTTTAGCCCCCTTAGGGACTAGAACCCTTGTCCTATTCACCCTGATAGAGCTCTATCAGGGTGAATAGGATCTCACACTGTCCCTGCTGCTCTGTGCTTTGTGCACACAGCAGCATGGAGCTGACTATGGCAGCCAGGGCTTCAATAGCGTCCTGGCTGCCATGGTAACCGATCGGAGCCCCAGGCTTACACAGCTGGGGCTCCGATCGGAGGAGCAGGGAAGAGGGGATCCTGTGGCCACTGCCACCAATGATTAATACTGGGGTGGGGGGCGCACTGCGCCACCAATGAAGATACCTCTCTTTCACATACAGGAGGCGGGAGCTGGCTGCAGAGTCACATAGCCGGCTCCCGACCTCTATGAGCGGTAGCTGCGATCCGCGGCACCTAAGGGGTTAACTACCGCGGACCGCAGCTGCCGTTCATAGAGGTCGGGAGCCGGCTATGTGATTCTGCAGCCAGCTCCCGCCTCCTGTATATGAATTAATGAAAGACTCATCTTCATTGGTGGCGCAGCGGCCACAGCCCCTCCCCTCCTCTTGTCTCCTCTCCTGCCATTGGCGGCAGCAGCATCACAGGGGGAGGAGACACTGCTTCCTTCTCCCCTGTGCTGCGGAGGGAACACAGAACGCGCTGAGAGCAGCGCGTTCTGTGTTCCCAATACATTATCGGAATATCGGCAAAATAGATGCCGATACCGATAACGTTCAAAATCCTCAATATCGGACGATAATATCGGTAAAACCGATAATCGGTCGATCCCTAGTCTCTTCAGTCTGTTTACATCACTGCAACGACAATATTGGTTGGAGCTCTGATAGTGGTATGTATGTGACCTGACCATTGAGGCCTAGGATGGTCTATGGTGGTCACGTGCTGTGGCATCACTGATGACGTCTTCTATTGGCTGTAGGGTCATGTGAAGGTGTGACATACCATGAAACTGCCTTGACCTCACACATGTTTCGATCACTATAAAAAGAGAGAACACAACATCTACACTTTATTATCTCCTCCGATGTCTCGTCTTATTATCTCCAGTAATTGTATTTTACATGGGATTTTAAAGGATTTTCCATCGTCTCATCTTCTCTCCATTCAGGTTCCTACAATATAGGATCCTCTCAGTGGATATCTTCTATATGACATGAATCTCCTGATTGACCCTTCAAGGATGGATAGGGACAGGGACAAGATGGCGGAGAGTATAATAAATCTCACCCTAGAGATCCTCTTCTTGCTTACTGGAGAGGTGAGAGGTTCTGATAATGTCACATTACATCATCTTATCTATGTTACTAACAGATGGACATGACTGGAGAGGTGAGGTACTCTGGAGATGTATGGAGTGATATTTATTACTGTGTCTTTCCATAACCAGGACTACACAGTAGTGAAGAAGACCTCTAGTGAGCGCTGTCAGGACCCTGTGTCTGAAGGATGGGGAAGAACCCTGAACCCAATCATGCGGCCTCCACCTCACCCCCTGATACATGAGGAAATCAATAGAGAGAAGATCCTAGAACTTACCAACAAGATGATTGAGCTGCTGACTGGAGAGGTGACACTACTGGGAATGCTGGGACATTATACAGGAATGCTATGAAGGGATCTGGGTGATGACTGAATCATTGTGTTGTCAGGTTCCTATAAGGTGTCAGGATGTCACCGTCTATTTCTCCATGGAGGAGTGGGAGTATTTAGAAGGACACAGAAATCTGTACAAGGACATCATGATGGAGGATCACCGGCCCCTCACATCACCAGGTAATAGACATGACTAAATACACACGTCCTCTCATTATTTGTATGTAAGAAATGAATTCAGTCACTGGATGTGTTTCCTACAGTTAAGGAAGAGAGAAGAACATCGGAGAGATGTCCCAGTCCTCTTCTTCCACAGGATGGTTCAGAAGAACATCACAATGTCCCACAGGATGATCAGGTAGATGGAGATAAGGTCTCATGAAATGTCCCCTATGATCTGTAGAAGGCTGTGAATATCTTGTCTTCAGTCTTGTTTTATCCACCAGTATTATATGTTTTATCCTTGTATAATGAGAAAGATGGAGATGGCAGGATTACAGCTGACAATAGACATTACATGTTGTCTGGTTCTTCTCACAATTTTCTGCCTATGGAGACTTTTAAGATGTCCTCCTCTGTGAACTGCTGCAGACCCTTTGTGGCTACACAAGAGTGGCACAGCAGTTTTCTGAGATTTCCTTGGCCGGGACCATTGAATAATACAAATGGTCAATCATAGTTGTGCTCGGATTGTCAGCTTGAACATGAACATCAGGAGATAAATGCATCATTATCTTTAGGGGTTTTGTAGTCTAGGGTGGCAGTACCATCGCAATACCACGGAGTCCATTCTAGCACATCTAGATACAAGTCACCCTTCTTACTTGTATAGAAAAGCTGTATATGATTATTTTCATCAGCACATATTCCGTATTTTTTGCTTTCTAAGACACACTCCCCCCCCCCCCCCCTTCCCCAGAAGTGGGGGGGAAATGGCCGTGCGTCTTATAAAGCAAATACAGCAGTATTACATGGCCGGCACTTCGCAGGCCGTGCTGTGCTGCATAGGCATAGCGGCCTGCGATGTACCAGTGACCTGTAAACAGGGGCGTTATCAGGGTAAGAGTAGCCATCACATATAAACTAGCAGTAATCCCTTATCTGTAAGCAGTACTCGCCATGCATGCAGCGGGCAGGCCGGCAGCGCACGTCACTTACTCAGTCACGCTTCGGCCCCACACACTTCATTAATGAATGGCGAGTACTGCTTACAGATAAGGGATTACTGCAAGTTTAGCAAAGCAGCCCTGCTGGGGGCTGCTGTATATACTTTATATGTGATGGCTATGACTAGGGCCCAATGTTATGGGGTCGGATCCCCCCATAACGCTGCCCTCCACAGATCCCCCTATAACGCTGCCCTCCACAGATCCCCCTATAACGCTGCCCTCCACAGATCCCCCTATAACGCTGCCCTCCACAGATCCCCCTATAACGCTGCCCTCCACAGATCCCCCCCATAACGCTGCCCTCCACAGATCCCCCCCATAACGCTGCCCTCCACAGATCCCCCCCCCATAACGCTGCCCTCCACAGATCCCCCCCCCATAACGCTGCCCTCCACAGATCCCCCTATAACGCTGCCCTCCACAGATCCCCCCCCATAACGCTGCCCTCCACAGATCCCCCCCCATAACGCTGCCCTCCACAGATCCCCCCCCTATAACGCTGCCCTCCACAGATCCCCCCCTATAACGCTGCCCTCCATAGATCCCCCCCTATAACGCTGCCCTCCACAGATCCCCCCCTATAACGCTGCCCTCCACAGATCCCCCCCTATAACGCTGCCCTCCTCAGATCCCCCCCTATAACGCTGCCCTCCTCAGATCCCCCCCCTATAACGCTGCCCTCCACAGATCCCCCCCCTATAACGCTGCCCTCCACAGATCCCCCCCCTATAACGCTGCCCTCCACAGATCCCCCCCTATAACGCTGCCCTCCACAGATCCCCCTATAACGCTGCCCTCAACAGATCCCCCCCTATAACGCTGCCCTCCATAGATCCCCCCCATAACGCTGCCCTCCACAGATCCCCCCCTATAACGCTGCCCTCCACAGATCCCCCCCTATAACGCTGCCCTCCACAGATCCCCCCCTATAACGCTGCCCTCCACAGATCCCCCCCTATAACGCTGCCCTCCATAGATCCCCCCCTATAACGCTGCCCTCCACAGATCTCCCCCCCTATAACGCTGCCCTCCACAGATCGCCCCCCCTATAACGCTTCCCTCCACAGATCCCCCCCCTATAACGCTGCCCTCCACAGATCCCCCCCCTATAACGCTGCCCTCCACAGATCCCCCCCTATAACGCTGCCCTCCACAGATCCCCCCCCCCCCATAACGCTGCCCTCCACAGATCCCCCCCCCATAACGCTGCCCTCCACAGATCCCCCCCCTATAACGCTGCCCTCCACAGATCCCCCCCCCTATAACGCTGCCCTCCACAGATCCTCCCCCTATAACGCTGCCCTCCACAGATCCCCCCCCTATAACGCTGCCCTCCACAGATCCCCCCCCTATAACGCTGCCCTCCACAGATCCCCCCCCTATAACGCTGCCCTCCACAGATCCCCCCCCCATAACGCTGCCCTCCACAGATCCCCCCCCCCATAACGCTGCCCTCCACAGATCCCCCCCCCATAACGCTGCCCTCCACAGATCCCCCCCCCATAACGCTGCCCTCCACAGATACCCCCCCCCCCATAACGCTGCCCTCCACAGATTACTAACTGAACTGCCCCCCCATTAGTTCAAAACCCACCAAAAGCACACCATTTAGTAAAAATATTTTTTTTCTTAATTTCCTCCTAAAAGACCTGGTCTTATCTTCAGTTACGTCGTATAAAGCGAAAAATACAGTAATTCTAACTCGCCAGCAGTTTTCTAAAGTTGCCCCCACACTCCCTTCCATCAGGAGGCAGATTCTGTACGTCTGTCTGTCAGTAAGCACTATCCCGTGCCAGCGGTAGAATAGCGGTTCCCTGCCTAAAAAAGGATGCCCAGGAGCAAACCCTCCCTACATGTTTCACCAGGGCGCTGGCTTCATCAGGGGAGTTTGGGTTGTGCTAAGGGGAAGCTCAAGGACCTGCCACATTTTATTGTAATCCTGCTCCTGCCTTTTGCTTTCCCAGCCAATAGTGAAGCCCCCCAGGGCCAGGGAACCATTGGGAAAGCAGTATAGGATTATTTTCATCAGCACAAATGTCAACTCACCAGCAATTTTCTAGATGCTCAGATGCATCCGTACACAATGCTCCAGATTGCGACTAAAATGGTCGCCAATGCGACTTAGAATTGCAAAATGGCGACAACACTGGCAGTGAATGGAAACCTTCAAGGTGACATTCGCAGACTGAATGTCCAGCCACAGTTACACAGCGAGCAGCTTTAGAATTTGGGCAATCTTTCCTCCCTCTGAGAGCAAAGAGGTTTTCATTCACTGACAGGCAAGCAGAGGTGTTGAGAATAAAGAGTAAAGCTCCTGAAGTTTTATATTTTTTTTTTACATTTGCTTTAAAGGGCTCATTCAGACGGCCGTATGCTGTCCGCTAATATGCGGATCCGTTTTTTTGCGGACGGTTCAGCATGTCCTCAAACAAAACGGGTTGCATTCCGTTTTTTTGCTGATCCATAGACTTCAATAGGGCCATGTCCTGATTTTCACGGACAAGTATAGGACATGTTTAATTTTTTTGTTGAGCCGTGCAATGGAAGAAAAGGACCCCATAGAAGTGAATGGGACAGCATCTAATCCGCAAAAAAACGGATCTGCATTTTTGCGGACATCATACGTCAGTCTGAATGAGCCCTTATTATATTTTTTTCTAAATGTAAAAAAGAAAAGAAAAAAACCGCTGTGTCCCCAGCCGACTGTCACGCTGGTCCTGTCAACACGTGATGCCCGCTGATGTCACTGGTTGCAGTGGCGACTCTCAAGTGATTGGCCTTTTAAGGAGGGCAGTGGGGATAGTTTATTTTAACCCATTCTGTTTCGCATATAGAATACTGGTTTGAAGCCCCCTAAAAAAATTAACTCCTTAAAGGGTTTATATCCACTCACACTTACCTGATCCCCAGTGGGGGTCCCGGCTCGTTTGCTCCCCAGCTTGCGTTGCTTGTCTTGAGTCCCTTCATGAAAACTTCCTGTTTGACGCCGTTACGGCCAATAACTGACCACTGCTTCCCTTGCATTCTGTTAAATGGTCATGTGATGCCAGGGGAGCAGATCTCCACTGTGGCCAGTGATTGGCTGCAGCGGTATCAAGATAAAAGTCTTCATGGAGAAACCCAAGACAAGCAGCGGAGGCCCGGAAGCGAATGAGCCAAGGCCCAGCACCTAGGGATGAAGGAAGCCTGATCACCAACACGAATCTGCATGTCTGAGAGGTCATGGAAATCGGTGCACAACCCCTTTAACTGTTGCTCCTAAGCATCCCAGTGTTTTTATTTGTTATTTATTGGAACACTACAGTAGCCATGTGGGTGAGAGTAGGTGGAGGAGCAGTGAGGGGTGTAATGAAGTACAGTGAGCCTCATGATTGATGGGGTTAGAAGAACGAAGGAAAAGGAGAGACATATGGCCAACTACACAAGGTAGAACATGGCTTTTTTTTTATTATGCCATAATTATATGTATTTTAAATTTGGCGACTAAATTATTCCGGTTACGAGCCAATGGCTCCTTGATATTTTTTTTAGTCTGGAGCACTGATACAGTTTATACCCTTTGATTATGGACACCTGTGATCTCCAGTCTGACCACCAGTCCGAGGCTTGCTGTCCTGTCAGACAGGAGATCAGTCTGTCCTGTGTGGCTGACGTCCTGTGAACTACAGGATTACAGCAGCATTTATCAGATCCCTCTGGAGAGCTCCCTCCCCACCAGCTACTCCTCCTTGTCTTCTCTATGTCCCTAAACATAGCATGCTGCTGAAGATCTCATTCCTACATTATCGAATAACCTCGGAAAGCACATATTTATACAATAAGTCCCTGAAATTATTACTGATCGGATTCAGTAAGAATTTAGCAAAAATTCATCTGCTTAGGGGAGACCCCAGGAGTGGAGGAGATCTCTCTCTAGACCTAGGTTCTGATAGCAGTGTGTATGTGTGATCTGAACGTACCTACTTCCCCTCTCCTTCCCCCGCTTAGGGGTGTAGGAAAGGAGTAAGGGGAGACCTCCGGAGTGGACACTCTCCACTATGTATGACTCCTCACTCATCTGCTATTTTGGAAGAATCCAATAGGTACCTGCAGCCAGACCACACAGAGACCACTAGACCTAGGACATAACATAATAGTGACAGCAGGACCCCCATAGTTATAATGGATGACACTTGTATTTCCTTTTAGCATAAATCGTAAAAGTTATGTTTTATCTCAATAAGGGTGACCCTGTACAGGGACTATTTTCTGGGTTATCAATCCTCTCATTCAGTTTTTGTCAAGATCCCCTCTACCGTGGAGCGCTCGTCCCCGCTGCGGTCACATGGTATACCTGGACTGCTTCAACTGTATCTATACCATGTGACCGCATGGAACTGGAAACTTGTGACCATAGCGGGGACGAGCGCTCCACGGTAGAGCCACCGACACTAGTTTAAAAATCGTCTACAGAGTCCTTGGCGACAGAGACGAAATGTATTTGGGAACGGGCAGTGGATGACAAGTTCAGGGACTGGACCACATGATGTTTGTGTAGAATTTACGCAGGGAAGAGAACGGACCCGGTGAATGAAGTACATTGGTAAGTTAACATGAATATGAGGCCCTTCCAATAATGTGCAATTGCTCAGCATAGCAGCAGAATGCTATTTGGGTGCTGTGCTGGCAATAAGCCTATGTAGAAACTTGAGGTTTTAAAAAAGAACAGTTATAACTATGCCCTTACACAGTCCATCTGAGTGAAAGAAAAGTTTAATTACTCTATAATTGTGCCTTTGTCTTTAAATTACAGAAAACACACTTGCAATTTTGCTAGTACCGTTTAATAATCTGTGTGTACAGAACCCCTGACTTTTCATTTATAGGCCTCATAATAACATGTCTGGAAAATGGGAGAGTACAAAACGAAAGACCCATGCCTCGTCCTCCCAGAGTTAGAATGTGGGTAGTAGCAGCGGTATCAGTACCTGCCAGGAGTAGTAGTAGTTGGCCACAGTTCTTCCTGGATCATTAAAAGTGCTAAATTATTATTGAGAACAAAGAGGATGGGATTGTGGACTGGGGGAAGTATGGGGGGCATTACTATTACTGAAGGCACTGTCAGAGGTATTTTTAATACTGGTAACACAACCAGAGCATTATTATTGCTGGGTCCACTATAAGGGGACATTTAACTACTAGGACACCGTAGGGGGCTTTACAGGGGCTTTATAGCTATAGAGGTTTAGATGCTACGAGTTTGTGTAGTGATCAGTGACGGGGTACTACAACCCATTCAAACTTATTATGGGGAGGGGAAACCCTATCCAAAGTTTGCCCTGGGGCCCTTAGAACTCTAGTTACACCACTGTGTTCTCTCCTGTCCTTATACTATAGACAGTGATAATCGGGATGATCTAGTGGTGATAGATAATCAGTTCTCACCTCTCCTGTCTTCTCCCCTGTCCTTGTACTATAGACAGAGATAATCAGGATGATCTAGTGGTGATAGATAATCAGTTCTCACCTCTCCTGTCCTTGTACTATAGACAGTGATAATCAGGATGATCTAGTGGTGATAGATAATCAGTTCTCACCTCTCCTGTCTTCTCCCCTGTCCCTTTATACTATATACAGTATCTTCATGCCTGCAGTCATCCCAAAACTGGTAGACAGAACAGGAAGACAGTATTAAAGGGTTTGTTCAGGAATAGGTAACTTTTTACATGTGTCCGCAGCCTTTACTATGGAAAGAGTCATACGTACCTGCTACCCTCAGCTCTGGTTATGTGTGCCAGCTCCTGTGTGTCCATCTTCCAGTAAAAGTTGTTTGCTTCCTCGCCGGTACAGGCATGGTCACCTGCCTCCAGTCATTGGCTGCAGCAGAGCAGATGATTATGCCCATTCCGAGGAGGTAAACAAGCCATGGACCGAAAGAACTTTGGCTTACTGGCTTCACAGTCCTGGGGCGGCCAGCAAGGGCAACAGGTGCACAAACAATGTAATGGTATATACATACAATGTAATGTTAGGGATGGAATATAAGGGCTACTCTCCCTGCATTGCAAACTGGTTGTAATAACGAAGCAATCAGATTGGATTTATACAGGAGACCTGCAGATATTTGGGTCAGACAACTCCTGCTGTCCGGTCATTTTTGGTTGTCTTTTCAGGTCATATAAAACCTTCCACACGACTTCTCCAACCATCTGATGACTTCTACAATATTTCTTTCACAGCTTGTGAATCCGGGTGAAGATCTGAACAATATTAATCCTACAGAGACATATGTGAGGGGTGATGAGCAGAGTACAGAGGACATTCCTACAGATAACCGCCCAGGTGAGTAGTGACCACTAAGTAATGCAGAGAAGACTCACAGATTCTATTCATTCACTGGATGATACCATTTTATGTTACATTTTTAGGTTTTCTCTTCTGTCAGTTTTTTCAGCGTTATATTCACAGATTCAGCTAAAATTCAGTTTAGTTTTAATTTTTTTTTTATTGTTAACGCTTCTACAGTGACATATAAACATTCATTACAAATGTACACGAGTATGAAATGCACAGATCAAATATTACTTTACAAATACAATGCATTACATGAAATGTGGTCTTTTGTTTCCATACATCACTGTGTCAAATATATAGGTAAATTAGTCAACTAAATGTATTCAACAATTCTCAATTGTGCATATTACATAACTGAACTAAAGTGAACTATATGTCTCTACCATGACATTACTTTCATGATCAGTTGAATGATATGTTAGTGCACTGGAGTTCAGTGTAGGTTTCTATATTTTCTCCAAGCGCCCCATGTTCTCTCAAACACGTGTTGTGTTTGTTTCCCAATGAGCTATCTGTTCCATACGATACACCTGATCACATTTGACAAGCCAATGTGACAATTGCGGGGTTGCGGTTGTCTTCTAGTACTGAGCTATTAACAATCTCGCCGTTGCTAACACATGCTGGTGTAGGCGGCTCTCGTAGTTGGAGTTGTATGGTGGAGCCAACATACCCAGCAAACACATCTATGGCTGACATGGGATCATCCTATTATGCAATTTGGCTAATGTTTCATACACTATGGTCCAAAATGGGACAAGCATCGGACATGTCCACCATACATGATAAAAGGTTCCCATGCTCCTTAAACGCCTCCAACATGTTGGAGAGGATGCTGGAAACATTTTATGTAGTCTCTCCGGGGTGTAGTATCACCTGGCGAGTATTTTGTAATAATTTTCCTGCAGACGGACGCATCTAGAAATTTTGGGTGTTTGTGCCAGTAAAGATTTTACGTCTTCATCTGAAAATGTTATTTCTCGCTGGTATCATTGGGGGACACAGGACCGTGGGTATAGCTTGCTGCTGCCACTAGGAGGCGACACTAGGCTGAAAAGTGATAACTCCTCCCCTGCAGGCTATACCCCCTCCAGCCTGGAGAGAGCATATCAGTTTTTAGCTTAGTGTCGTAGGAGGCAGACCTCCCTGCTTAGCAGGGTGGCTCTTTTACAATTTTGTTTTTATTTTATTTTATTTTTAGGTTAAGGGGCACAGATTCGCATGCGTCTCTGTCTCCCTGGGAGGCTGGCCGGTGTTGCCTGTTCCACCGCCCTGCCTCCCCCAAGAAGACAAAGCGGATCAGGGCAGCCTCGCTCCCCTGCTTCCCGCCAGCAAGAGGGCCACCTCCTCTCCAGCCCTTCTCTACATGGACCCCTGTTGCCTGGTGCCAGCGGTCGTGGGGTGGCCCTGCTGGTACAAGACTAAGGGTGAAGAACACAGATGAAGACAGGTGAGTTTTACTGTCCCTCCCTGTCCCCCTCACATGGCCCCTTCTTGAGGGGGTAACGAATCCTCCACCCGTCACCCAGCGCACCTCAGTGGAAGGGTTAATCCGATTCCATGGTGGCGGCACCTTATTCACCCCTTCCCGATCTACAAGCAGGCGCCTTCTGCGCCCTATTCCGGTCCCCCCGCTCTCCGACCGACCGGGTGGGCTTCCCGGTCGGCCAAGCGACACATCTACTCGGCGGCTTTTTTTCAGGAGCCCGCCAAGCCGTCCCGGGAGAGCAGGCAGTACGGATCCCCTACTCGGCCGGACGCCGCAAAATCTAGGCCCCGGCTTTTTTCGGGCCTACCGTTTTATTTATTTCTTTTCCCTCCGGCCACGCTATTTACTCCTCCGACGGGCTTACGCAGTCAGTGGACACAGGCGACCACATTCTGGACATCGGTCCTTCTAGGCCGGAACTTCCTCATTTCAGGCCCCTGTTTACTATAGGTTTATATCTGCAGGCACAATGTGCCTTAATATGGCAGTATACAGCCCTTCCTGACCCCCTCTCCATATCAGGCTAGGTCCTCACCAAAAAATAAATAAATAAATTTATGCGCATACAGATCCTGCCCTCCTCAGCCCACAAGATCCAATGGAGTGCATCTGAGGGATCCCAATCCGCCCTCTGAGGCCGTTTGGTTGATTTATGCTCCAACTGCATAAATCCAGTGGAGTACATCTGAGGGATTCCCATTCCGCCCTCCGGGCCGTTTGGTTGATAATGCTCCAACTGCATAAATCCAGTGGGGTACATCTGGAGGATCCCAATCCGCCCTCTGAGGCCGTTTGGTTGAATATGCTCCAACTGCGTGAATCCAGTGGTTACATCTGGAGGATCCCAATCCGCCCTCTGAGGCCGTTTGGTTGAATATGCTCCAACTGCGTGAATCCAGTGGGGTACATCTGGAGGATCCCAATCCGCCCTCTGAGGCCGTTTGGTTGATTATGCTCCAACTGCGTGAATCCAGTGGGGTACATCTGGAGGATCCCAATCCGCCCTCTGAGGCCGTTTGGTTGATTATGCTCCAACTGCGTAAAATCCAGTGGAGTACATCTGAGGGATTCCCATTCCGCCCTCCGGGCCGTATGGTTGATGCTGTTCCAACTGCATAAATCCAGTGGGGTACATCTGGAAGATCCCAATCCGCCCTCTGAGGCCGTTTGGTTGATTATGCTCCAACTGTGTAAAATCCAGTGGAGTACATCTGAGGGATTCCCATTCCGCCCTCCGGGCCGTTTGGTTGATGATGCTCCAACTGCATAAATCCAGTGGGGTACATCTGGAGGATCCCAATCCGCCCTCTGAGGCCGTTTGGTTGAATTTGCTCCAACTGCATGAATCCAGTGGGGTACATCTGGAGGATCCCAATCCGCCCTCTGAGGCCGTTTGGTTGATTTATGCTCCAACTGCATAAATCCAGTGGAGTACATCTGAGGGATTCCCATTCCGCCCTCCGGGCCGTTTGGTTGAATATGCTCCAACTGCGTGAATCCAGTGGGTACATCTGGAGGATCCCAATCCGCCCTCTGAGGCCGTTTGGTTGAATATGCTCCAACTGCGTGAATCCAGTGGGGTACATCTGGAGGATCCCAATCCGCCCTCTGAGGCCGTTTGGTTGAATTTGCTCCAACTGCGTGAATCCAGTGGGGTACATCTGGAGGATCCCAATCCGCCCTCTGAGGCCGTTTGGTTGAATTTGCTCCAACTGCGTGAATCCAGTGGGGTACATCTGGAGGATCCCAATCCGCCCTCTGAGGCCGTTTGGTTGATTTATGCTCCAACTGCATAAATCCAGTGGAGTACATCTGAGGGATTCCCATTCCGCCCTCCGGGCCGTTTGGTTGATAATGCTCCAACTGCATAAATCCAGTGGGGTACATCTGGAGGATCCCAATCCGCCCTCTGAGGCCGTTTGGTTGAATATGCTCCAACTGCGTGAATCCAGTGGGGTACATCTGGAGGATCCCAATCCGCCCTCTGAGGCCGTTTGGTTGAATATGCTCCAACTGCGCAAATCCAGTGGAGTACATCTGAGGGATTCCCATTCCGCCCTCTGGGCCGTTTGGTTGATAATGCTCCAACTACGTAAATCCAGTGGACTACATCCGAAGGGTCCCCAATCCGTCCTCCGGGCCGTTTGGTTGTTAATGCTCCAACTGCATAAATCCAGTGGGGTACATCTGAAGGATCCCAATCCGCCCTCTGAGGTTAATGGTGCTACAACTGCGCAAATATCCAACTGCGCAAATCCAGTTGAGGAAAACTGAAACTTCCCATCCACCCCCCGGGGGCGTCTGTTTGAGTTTCTCCTCCTGCGGAGGACCTCTGGAAGTTCCCAATCCACCCTCCTGGGTCGTTTGGTTAATAGAGCACCGTCTGCGCAATCGGTAAGCAGGCCTTTAGTTCCATTCCACCTCCGGGGTAGTTTGGTTCTTATATCAACACCGCCACAGCCTAAAACAGCCATGGGCTGGAGGCTGAGAGGTGGAACTGCGCACGAGCGGGCCGAAGCAGGACAGTTATTCGGACTCTGACATGAATCCGGATTATTTTTCCTACATTACGTCCATGCTAACCGGTTCTGGTGTATGCATTAACCCCTTCCTTAGGCACTATTTACACTTCTACTAGATACAGTGCTTAATTTGGGTTTTACCCCCTTCCTGAGGTGGACTGACCTCACTAGCATTGGCCTCAATGCCAGCCATAGGTGCCCCTCGTTCTGTGAGTGGCGGAATTGAAGTTCCACTGGGCTCAGTATCGTCAGCATACATTAACCTTTTGTATAGGTGGCATTATGGCATTCTCACTGCTGTCGCAGTGTTTACGTACGCATTACACCCTTTCTGGGGTGGGATGATGGCACTTCCCACAGAGTACAGAACTGCCTGCTAGGTGCGTTACCCCCTTCGATGGGTGATGTGTTTGCTCTACCTCGGGTTAGAGTACTTACTGGATAGGTTACTCCCGATCATAGGTAAAGCGTTTGCACTGCCACTGAGCGCAGTGCTTGCCGTAGATTTTTCCCCCTCCATTGAGTGGGTACTTACACTTCCGTAGATTGCGGTTCTGACTATCACGCTACCCCCTTCCCTAACCGGGGGTTTGCGCTTCCGTTGGTTGCTATCCATCTCCCATTTGCCATCACATACTTCCTATGGCATTACCCTCTACGAACGATCCAGTAACGGGGGAATCACTATGCATCTTTGCATGCTGTATTTCAGCTACGCCACGACTCTAGATGCCTTGGTTTCCTTCACAGGTGGTCCGTGGCAACAGTCGGTACCGCTGGTGCCTGATATTCTCCATCTAGTGGCATATGGATACTGCCACTGGATACTATGGATACTCCCATATTGTATTCCTCTTTTCTTCATGCACTTATTGGAGACACAAGGATGTCGGCCTTTGTGTTCTTAGGGGAGTCACCCAGCCTTATGTGTCCTAGAGACTCTCCATTCCCATGAGCCTCCACCGTTCAAACGGCTTCTCCTTCGCAGGGTAGTCTTCACGCTAGGGCTAGATGCTCCTAATCGCTGTAGCGAGACAGCCCCCCTCAGGTAGGGGTTCTACCCTGGTACTAATTCGGCAGTTGCTCCTGTTCAGCGCCCTTGTCAGGTGGAGGGTTTAAGGTTAGCTCTACTAACTGGGCCAGCTTGATACCAGAACTTCTACTGGATGTCCTCAGGCCTTCCCCTCATGTCCACGCTGGCGGAGCATGCGGTAGCCCCTACCGCACGAGGGGTGTTTGAGTCACCACTACATGCTGAGGTTCCTTCTGCACAGTTCTTTCGTCAGGCAACGGATTCCTCTAACACGAGAATCAGTGACATCTACGGTGTGGCCTACTCCTCGGCTGGAGTATGGCGTGAGCATTACTCTTGGGGCTTCCCTTGTAGGGCCTCCCCTTCAGGCGGAGTATCGCATCACCACTAGGCGCTGTAGAGCTCCAGTCTCACATGGGAATGGGCTTTAGTTCTGGCCTCTTTCTGGTTTACTACCAATAAGGGTCCGTGGCTCTGACAACTGTTGTCCTTCTGCCACATCCAATCCATATCCATATGTTTGAGAAAGGCTCTTGATGTGAGCCGAAACGCGTCACAGAGTATTGTATGTGACCAATAAAGACATCATCTTTGGTTGAAGACTACAGTGAGTGCCGGTCTTTCTTCATCATTATTATTATAATTAACTATTGTCCTTCTGTCGTCGGCTCGGGTGTGGCGATGGTGTAGTTACCATGGCTGATCAGCACCTACCTTTTGAGTGCGTTCTACTGGGTAGATCAGTCCCTACGGCACTCGTCAACACTAGATTGCCGTTCTAAGCGGGACCTGGATTCTAGTAGTCATACCGTAACGCCATTGGTGCTACCTCTCTTCAGATGTCAGTGATATCACCTCAAGCCAATGGTGGTTGTTCTTTCACTGCTCATTCCAGGGGTGGACTGGGAGCTTTCCCAAGATGGGTAGGGCGGGTGTCTGTTACGACGTCCCCCGCTAGTAGGGGTTTCGTCCCTGGTACGGATCACACGTTTCCTTTCCGGTCTCCCCTCGTGGTGGATAACTGATCTCCTTATCCTCCTGTCTAGCTGACCAGTTGCCATGGGTTGTACGACTCTGGAAGCCCATCTCTATTTTTTCACGGGCCCAGGGTTCCTCGGGTATGGCGAAGGCGTTGGACGTCGTAGTCGAACTTCACCCAGCAAGAGTATTTCTCTCATCTTTGTTCCACTCATCTGCCCTTCCAGGCAGCGTCGCCGCTTTGTTGAAATATGGTCACTGACGAGGCTTCCCATCACTGGCGGTGCTCACATTGGCTTTACTTTACTTTTCCCGTGTGGTATTGATACTTTGGCCTGCAGTGGGGCACGCCTGGCTCAGGCGTTTTTCATAGTGATTCTCAGGCAGCTTCTCTCACTAGAAATCTCACCACCAGCCTCTATGGCTATAAGGGCGTTGGTCTCCAATATTCCGCTCCCTAGGGGGCGTTCTCTGGACCAGAGGTGAATCCTACGGACTTGGCCTTTTAGTTCTGCTTCCACAGCTGCGGCCAGGAGCCAGCTGTTTGGCGGCGTTATTTTTTATTTTTATTTTTTTCTCTGAATTGATACGCCTTCTTGTACGTACTTTTTTCTTTGAGTATGAACACAGGGCAGTGTTCCGTCCAGGATCCTCTTTTTTCGCAGAAGGTGGTCGCTTTTCCACGCCTCACAGACATGGTTTTCTCTTCTTTCTCCCTAGTAGTACACGGACCGAGCTCTCCATCAGCCATGTGATTTGGCCTCTGGGCTTGTTTGTCGTTGTCTAGCGCTTACAGCCCTACGGACTTCTACCAATTCTTATCCTGGGGTCCTTGTCAAGGGACGGCCTCCAAAGGATGTTTTCCAGATAGATCCGTTCAACAGTTGCTCGGGCATTCCGCCCTCGGGTAGGCAACGCCCAGCTGAGTCTTGGCCCACCCGACCAGCGGTCGGCGCTTCTCGGGTCTTTCTCCTTCATGCAGTAGCTTCCAGTGTGGAAGGCAGTATCTTGGTCTTCCGGGCACACGTTCGTCAAGTCTTACCGGGTGCCTTCCTAGGCACCGGCGGATACTGTTCCAGGCAGCAAATTCTTGCAGGCGGCAGTGAGTTACGCATCCTCGAGGGCGTTTTTTCTCCATGGGCATGTGATTTTTTTTTTTCCCTCCCCGTGGACTGCTTTAGGACGTCCCACGGTCCTGTGTCCCCCAATGATACCAGCGAGAAAACAAGATTTTTGTGAAACTCACCTGTAAAATCTCTTTCTCGCGGGGTTCATTGGGGGACACAGCTCCCACCCAGTAATTTATGTTTGCTGTGATTGTTGGCGGTTGTGGAGCCAGTATGGCCCCAGTTCTGGTTTGATCCGACTGGCGTTGGTCAGTTGTTGGTTGTTTACCGTATGGTTATTTTCTCCTACTCCTATTGCTTGGGCACAAACTGATATGCTCTCTCCAGGCTGGAGGGGGTATAGCCTGCAGGGGAGGAGTTATCACTTTTCAGCCTAGTGTCGCCTCCTAGTGGCAGCAGCAAGCTATACCCACGGTCCTGTGTCCCCCAATGAACCCCGCGAGAAAGAGATTTTACAGGTGAGTTTCACAAAAATCTCGTTTTTTAGGTCTTCTTCCTATTTGACAATGGAAGCTGGTTTGCTTAACCATCCTGTATGGAGAAGAGATGTGTATAGTTGGGATATTTTCTTGATAGGTTCTCTAGAATCCTTTACCATCTTCTTGAAGCTAGTGTATGTGGAATCATCTGGTGTCTGTATTTTATTAATATGTATCAGGTGGGTTCTCTGAAAATGGGTGAGATCTTGGTAAACCAATTGATCTGTGGTTTCTAGTTGGTCTATATTTCCCCTTTGTATTTCCCATAATGTTGTTTACTTATGTTTACTAGCCTTACTTAGCGATGACCTAAACTCCGAGGACAAGTCCCACATTACATCTCTAACTTGTAGTAAGGGGGTCAAGGGGTTTGTAAGCAGGGTTGTCGCAGGTCCTGTAAACCATAGCTTCATGGTATTTTGGGTTATTGAATTGGAAATAGCTTTAGGGAGATCTGACCTATGCGTTCATGCTAATACCAGGGAGCGTAGTGGTATGTTAGTCATTGATTGTTCTATGGATATGTCTAATCTACCTGGAGGGTTACATATCCATTTGAAGACTCTTCGGCCCCTTTCACACGGGTGAGAAGTCCGCGCGGGTGCAATGCGTGAGGTGAACGCATTTCACCCACACTGAATCCGGACCAATTCACTTCAATGGGACTGTGTACATGAGCGGTGATTTTCTCGCATCACTTGTGCGTTTGGTAAAAATCGCAGCAAGATCTATATTTTGTGTTTTTCACACAACGCAGGCCCCATTGAAGTGAATGTGGCTGCGTGAAAATCACAAGCATCCGCATGCAAGTGCGGATGGGCTGCGATTCTCACGCATGGTTACTAGGAGATGATCGTGATGGGGACCCGATCTTCATTATTTTCCCTTATAACATGGTTATACGGGAAAATAATAGCATTCTTAATACAGAATGCTAAGTAAATTAGGGGTGGAAGAGTAAAAAAAAAAAAAATTTAACTCGCCTCATCCACTTGTTTGCGCTGCCCGGCTCGTCTTCTTTCTTTTTTTCTTTGAGGACCTGGGAGGAAAAGGACCTTTGGTGACGTCACTGCGCTCATCACATGGTCCATCAAGGACCTTTCGTGACGTCACCAAAGGTCCTTTTTCCTCCCATGTCCTCAAAAAAGAAGAAAAAAGACTAGCTGGGCAGCGCGAACAAGTGCATGAGGTGAGTTAATTATTTTTTATTTTTTTAACCCCATAGGGACACAGCCTTATTTCACCTTACGGACCAGGCCATTTTTTGCAAATCTGACCACTGTCACTTTAAGTGCTGATAACTTTAAAACTCTTTGACTTATCCAGGCCGTTCTGAGATTGTTTTTTCGTCACATATTGTACTTCATGACACTGGTAAAATGAAGTCCAAAAAATTATTTTTTTTGCACCAAAAAATACCTAATTTAACAAAAATTTGGAAAAATTAGCAAATTTCAAAGTTTCAGTTTCTCTACTTCTGTAATACATAGTAATACCCCTAAAAATTGTGATGACTTTACATTCCCCATATGTCTACTTCATGTTTGAATTATTTTGGGAATGATATTTTATTTTTTGGGGATGTTACAAGGCTTAGAAGTTTAGAAGCAAATCTTGAAATTTTTCAGAAATTTACAAAAACCTCATTTTTAGGGACCACTACAGCTCTGAAGTCACTTTGCGAGGCTTACATAATAGAAACCACCCAAAAATGACCCCAGTCTATAAACTACACCCCTCAAGGTATTCAAAACGGATTTTACAAACTTCGTTAACCCTTTAGGTGTTGCACAAGAGTTATTGGCAAATGGGGAGAATTTCATTTTTTTGCCTAATTTTCCATTTTAACCCATTTTTCTCGCCCAGTTTCCTTGGGGGACACAGAAGACCTTGGTATAGCTCATCTCCATAGGAGGCGTGACACTAAGTGAAAACTGTTAAGCCCCTCCTCCACAGCTATACCCTCAGCCTGGAGAGAGAGACTGCCAGTTTTTTGCTTAGTGTCCAAGGAGGCAAGACACTCCAGCCCTACGTCCCCCCCCCCACCCTGGTCTCCTGCGTGCCTGACCACCATACTGGGCCTCTGGACCCTTCCCCTGCTGGACCTAGGCTGGCCCCTGGGGTGCCGCAGAGCGACAATCTGCTCCCTGCCTTCCCCCCCCCCCCTTTCCTGGCCCTCATAGGACATGAAGCTAGTGGCTGTCCCCCACAGCTAGCTGCAGAAGCTGCGACATAGTTTCTGCCGTCGCCTGCCTTCTCCTCACGGGCACCCCGTCTCTGGGTCCCCCCCCCCCCATCTCGCCTGATCACATTGGGCCTTACCGGAGTGTTGCTCAAGGCCTGAGGCTGTGGAGTAAGGCCTCGCCTCCGGCCGGCATTAATTTTCCGGTGCGGCCGGGCGCCGCAAAAATTTTAGGCTCCGCGGCCTGCTAGGCCGCCATTCCGGGCCTCTGACTCTTCCGGCGGCAGGGTGGGCTCCCGCGGCCTGCTAGGCCGCCATTCCGGGCCTCTGACTCTTCCGGCGGCAGGGTGGGCTCCCGCGGCCGGCAAGCCGCCATTCCGGGCCCCTGTCTATTCCGGCGGCGGGGTGGGCTCCCGCGGCCGGCAAGCCGCCATTCCGGGTCCCTGTCTCTTCCGGCCGGCGGGGTGGGCTCCCGCGGCCGGCATTGGGCTTGACTATGCCCCGTCGGTGCCGGTCGGCGGGGCTCCGCAAATTTTGTCCCAGGCTTCGCGGCCTGCTGGGCCGCAATTCCGACCGGCCCGCGGGGTGGGCACCCGCGGCCGGCTTGAAGCGCCACTCTACCTCAGGTCCCGGCGGTACATAACGGGCCAGGCGCCGCAAATTTAGACCCCGGCTTCGCGGCCTACTAGGCCGCAAAATTCCAGCCTCTGGTGGAGGGGGCGGGAACTTCTCCAGGCGCGAATTCTTCCCGCCTGGGGGTTTCTCCGCCCCCAGGGGATCGCAGCGCCGCCCTCCTGGCCGGATCCCTGTTAACCCTTTGGGTACAGGCCGGCTCCCAATGGGCCTGTATGGTTGGCCCCCCTTTTGTCTCAGACGATCTGTGCCCCTATATGGTGGCTCCCCTTTAGCCTCAGAGAGGCTGTGTTTAAAATAAATAAAAGAATAAAATAAAAAATAATAATGAATAATAGATAATTTATTTCTATTGGACTGCGCAGGACGCTGCAGCCTCATCAGTAGTGCTGCATGTCTGCATGACCTCTTTCCACAGGCGGCATGGTGTTGCGCTCCCAGCCTGCGTCGCTGCTAGGGCATTTCCCCTTTTAGGCGGTTTTCTTGCTCTCTTCCAGGATACGGCGCTGGCCAAGTGCATGCGGCTCTTCCGTAGGCAGCATTCATCATCTCTCCAGTTATGGTGCCTGCCATGTGCATTCCCCCCCCCCTCCTAGGCGGGATACTGCACTCTCCCTGGCTGCCGGCTGTGCATGACCCCCTTCTTAGGCGGAATACTGCACCTTCACCGGATACGGTGCTGGCCATGTGCACGACCCCCTTCCATAGGCGGAACGCTGCACTCTCTCTGGATTTTGCTGACGGCCATGTGCGTGACCCCCTTCCATGGGCGCAACGAAGCACTCACTGGATTCGCTGCCGGCCATGTGCGTGACCCCCTTCCATGGGCGGAACGCAGCACTCTCACTGGATCTGTTTGCCGATCATGTGCATGACCACCTTTTTAGGCGGAATACTGCACTCTCACCGGATACGGTACTGGCTATGTGCACGACCCCCTTCCATAGGCGGAATGCTGCACTCTCACTGATGTGCTATGATGTACTTATGTACTATGTTATGTACTATGTTACTATGCTGCACTCTCATTGGATTCGCTGCCGGCCTTGGGTATGCCTCCTTCCCTCAGGCAGCATACATACATGTTTTCTCGCAGGTACGTTGCTGGCCATGTGCATGTACCCCATACATGGCAGAGTGCTTGCACTTTCGCTGGATCCGCTGTCGGCCATAGGCATGACCCCTCTTCCGTGGGCGGTGTACGCACTCTCGCTGGATTCGCTGCCAGCCAGGGGCATGCCTTCCTTCCTCAGGCGACATACACACATTCTCACTGACTGTGTTGTCTCTCGCCGGTACGTTGCTGGCCATGTGTATGACTCCCATACATGGCGGGGTGCTCGCACTCTCCCTGGATGAGATGCTGGCCATGTGCATTACCCCCCCCTTTTTCTGGGCGGCATGCTACACTCTCACCGGATACATTGCTGGCCATGAGAATGGCCCTCTAACATGGGTGGAACGCTTGCACTTCCTTTGGATACGGTGCTGGCCTTGTGCGTGACCACCCCTCATTTCATGGGCAGAATTTGGCACGCTCGTGAGATTCACGGCTGTCCTTGTATGGCTGTGCTGGACTTGTACATGTCCCCCTTCATTGGCAGAGTAGTTGCACTCTCGCTGAGTTCAGTGTTGGGTGTATTATTGCACACTTAATGCTAGGATAACCCTGTGCATGTTCCCCTTTCACTAGGTGGACCTCCTGCGTTCCTGCTGGATTATAGGGTATGCTTCTCTGAAGTAGGTACGGCCTTAGGCATCACTCCCTTTTGGGACGGGCCTTTGCACTCTTGCCAACTGCAGTTTGCCAGGTACAATTTTCCCCCTTTCGGGGCGGACTGATTGCGTTCCATCGCATGCTATTCTAGGCTTGTGCATAACTCCCTTTCAGGTTGCACTTTGCAATTCCGTACATGCTGTGGCACTCTGTGGCGAGCCCCCTTTTTTCGCTGAGTAACCTTTTTGCAGTGAGCGGATGTTCTTGGCGTTGTTTGGGCCGTGTATGCCTTCTCCTCCTGTAGGTGGGTTGGCCTTCTCACTGCTTACAGGGCTGCTCGTACGTATGCCTCACCTGCTTCCTGCGGCATTCTTTTGTTTTCTTGGGATACGATGCTTGCCGCAAGCCTTACACTCGTCTCTAAGGAGTTCATTCTGTCCACCTGACCCGGACAGGCTCTATTGCTCTCTGCTGCACCGAGCTGGGTGGTACTCATTCATTTAGTTGGCCTTTCATCCCAGGGAGTGTTCGTGGGTCCTAGATGCGTGCCCATTCGTCCTTCCGCGGCATTGCTTCCCTGCGCTAGTGGTCACATGGTCGAGAGTGCTGTTGTCTGCAGCGCCCCTCGAATCTTCGTTGGCTCTGGCAGGACTGCGGTTCCCTTGCCTGCTGCGATTTCCTCCTCTTCGGATGCAGTTTGGTATGAGTCCTTCCTCTTGGCGCCTCTACGCTTCAGTCTGATCTGCTACCAGGTTCGGGCCGCTCTTCTTGGGAAGGTCACCCAACTTCTCTTGGGTGCTCGATTATCTAGGTCCGGAGGACCTCCGCCTTGGGTTCTTCAGGGTATTCGCCTTCTGCGAGGCGGTGTTCCGGGCGTCTCACAGTGTAGCGTGGTTTTGCTTTTGGGCTGTCCTATGGCTTCCCTGTTGCCACTCCTCCTCCTTTCGGTTGGAGGGTGTTATGCCGGCCTCTGTCTTGACTACCTTATCTCGCCGGCTCTGTTTGGCTCCC
Source organism: Bufo bufo (assembly GCF_905171765.1). NCBI lineage: Eukaryota > Metazoa > Chordata > Amphibia > Anura > Bufonidae > Bufo > Bufo bufo. The sequence continues at coordinate 408,738,296 of NC_053394.1, forward strand.
GCTTGGTACAGATCACTCCGATGTGGCTTCTGCCCCGCCAGACTTCACAGGCTGTTCTTTCACTGTCCTCCCTTCTGGGAGAGCATGGTTGTTCATGTGGATGGTTCCGGTGTTCCTTTTGGCCTGGTACTGTCTCCCTTGTTCACACTGGCTGTATTAGCTGTGTGCCTATTTACCGAGTCTACCGCGTTCTGTCCTCCCGCTGAGTGCAGATTGCGTGGTCCATTCTAAGACGATGGTCCTGCGGTAGACTTACCTTCTCGGTAACTTGGGGGGACTACCTTTCGGTCCAGATTGTCCTTTGATCTCCCACACCGGGACTGTACAACGTGGCTACATCAGCATGGACTTTAGCCTTGTCTTGTCCTGGCATCTGGCGGATCCTTTGGGTCCTTTCCGTCTGTCCTTCTGCTCCCCCACTCGGGTGGATACGGGACAACGTTGCTCGAGGGCCGACGGGACCAGTTTTTGTCGACCCTTCTGCCCGTGTTACTGGTCTGCGCCTTAACACATTGGGTTTTCGCCCGCTTGCCAGGCGGCTCCAGCGGGTTCGCTACTGTCCGCTCCTGGCTGTGTTTTGTCCAGGATCTGTCGTAAGACTTAGGTTTTTTTTGTCTGGGGTTCTGTGGGAAGCTGTGCATTCCCCACTCTGAATTTCTCTCCCCATGGTTCTGTCTTTTTTCCAGTCCGGCCTGGACCTGGGACTGGGACTCCTTTACTTGAGGTGTCAAGTGTCGGCGCTGTTCTTCCTCTTCCAGCGTTCCCCGGCCCTCTGGGCCTGTCAAGTCCTTCTTCCTCGGAGTGGCTCTTTGGTTCCTCTGTACTGTCGTTCGGTACCGTCCTGGGACTACATACTGAGCTCTCGGCGCTCCAATCTTTGTCCTTGGAGCCGTTACAGAAGTTCTCTCTACCCCTTCTGTCCTGTACGGTTGTGTTTCCGTATCAGTCGTGTCTCTGACGGGTGTCTGAATGGCCCCTTTTTGTTCCGAGCCTTCTGTCTTTTCCCAGGACAGGGCTGTTCTACATCCCGTTTCTTCCTTCCTTCCTTCTGAAGGTGGTGTTTGCCTTTCGCTTCAACACTTCACCGATTTGGACGTTGTTTGGGCCTTGCCGTTTTTACTTGGAGATCTCCGACTCTTGTCGATGTTCGGCCTCTTGGGTTTCCAGGAGGTCCGTGCATAGGGTTGACGGACTCCAGGGTGGTTTTTCCTCCGCTTTATCAGATTGACTATTGCTGAGGTTACCGCACCAAGGGCAGGATTCTGCCTTTGGTGTCACCGTTCATTTCACCAGAGCGGTCGGTGCCTCCTGGGCCGGAGGCATTGGGCTTCGGCCATGCATTTGGGCAAGGCGGCCACAGGTCTTCCTTGCACGCCTTACCGAGTTCTACAGGGTGCATACTCTGGCTTTGGCAGATGCTGCCTTGTCCCGCCTGGGTCTGCAGGCGGCGGTTCATTGATGCCTTTCGGGTGCTTCACCTTGGAGCTGTGGTCCCTCCCCTTTTGGACTGCTTTTGAACGTCCCAAGGTCTTCTGTGTCCCCCAAGGAAACTGGGCGAGAAAACGAGATTTTTGTATAACTTACCAGTAAAATCTCTTTCTCGCTCTTTCCTTGGGGACACAGCACCCACCCATTCATTGTTTTCTCTGCACGGTTTCCGAGTTTTTGTTACCCGTTGGGTAGTTGGCTTGTTGGTTCCTTGTTGGACTTTGCCTTTCTCACTACTTGGACACGCAACTGGCAGTCTCTCTCTCCAGGCTGAGGGTATAGCTGTGGAGGAGGGGCTTAACAGTTTTCACTTAGTGTCACGCCTCCTATGGAGATGAGCTATACCAAGGTCTTCTGTGTCCCCCAAGGAAAGAGCGAGAAAGAGATTTTACTGGTAAGTTATACAAAAATCTCGTTTTTCCACTAACAAAGCAAGGGTTAACTGCCAAACAAGACTGTATCTTTATTGCCCTGACTCTGCCGTTTACAGAAACACCCCATATGTGGCCGTAAATTACTGTACGGCCACACAGCGGGGCGTAGAGTGAAAGGTGCGCCATATGGTTTTTGGAAGGCAGGTTTTGCTTGACTGGTTTTTTGACACCATGTCCCATTTGAAGCCCCCCTGATGCACCCCTAGAGTAGAAACTCCATAAAAGTGACCCCATCTAAGAAACTACACCCCTCAAGGTATTCAAAACTGATTTTACTAACTTTGTTAACCCTTTAGGTGTTGCACAAGATTTAATGGAAAATAGAGATACAATTTCAAAATTTCACTTTTTTGGCAGATTTTCCATTTTAATATTTTTTTCCAGTTACAAAGCAAGGGTTAACAGCCAAACAAAACTCATTATTTATGGCCCTGATTCTGTAGTTTACAGAAACACCCCATATGTGGTCATAAACTGCTGTACGGGCACATGGCAGGGCGCAGAAGGAAAGGAATGCCATACGGTTTTTGGAAGGCAGATTTTGCTGGACTGTTTTTTTTGACACCATGTCCCATTTGAAGCCCCCCTGATGCACCCCTAGAGTAGAAACTCCAAAAAAGTGACCCCATTTTAGAAATAGGGATAGGGTGGAAGTTTTGTTGGTACTATTTTAGGGTACATATGATTTTTGGTTGCTCTATATTACACTTTTTGTGCGGCAAGGTAACAAGAAATAGCTTTTTTGCACCGTTTTTTTTTTTTTTTTTGTTATTTACAACATTCATCTGACCGGTTAGATCATGTGTTAATTTTATAGAGCAGGTTGTCACGGACGCGGCGATACCTAATATGTATACCATTTTTTTTATTTATGTAAGTTTTACACAATGAATTAATTTTTAAAACAAAAAAAAGTTTTAGTGTCTCCATAGTCTAAGAGCCATAGTTTTTTCAGTTTTTGGGCGATTATCTTAATTAGGCTCTCATTTTTTGCGGGATGAGATGACTGTTTTATTGGCACTGGGGTTGGTATGACTTTTTGATCGCTTGCTATTACACTTTTTTTGACGTAAGATGACAAAAAATAGCTTTTTTTTACACCGTAAAAATATATATTTTTTTTTACGGTGGTCACCTTAGGGGTTAGGTCATGTGATATTTTTATAGAGCCGGTCGATACGGACGCGGCGATACCTAATATGTATACTTTTTTTTTTTTATTTATGTAAGTTTTACACACTGATTTCATTTTTGAAACAAAAAAAATCATGTTTTAGTGTTTCCATAGTCTAAGAGCCATAGTTTTTTCAGTTTTGGGGCGATTATCTTGGGTAGGGTATGATTTTTGCGGGATGAGATGACGGTTTGATTGTTACAATTTTGGCGTACATACGACTTTTTTGATCACTTTTATTACCTTTTTTGGGAAGTAAGGTGGGCAAAATTTCAATTTCATCATAGTTTTTTATTTTTATGGCGTTCACCGTTCGGGTAAAGTAACATGACCGTTTTATAGATCAGGTCGTTACAGACGCGGCGATACCAAACATGTGTAGGGAATTTCATTTTTTCATTTTTAATCAGTGATAAATGTGTTTTTTGATTTTCACTTTCTTTTTGACCCAGACCCACTTGGTTCTTGAAGATCCAGTGGGTCTGATGTCTGTATAATACAGTACAGTACAATATATATTGTACTGTACTGTATTTTACACTTTGTCTGAACAGATCTATGCCTTTTAGCACAGATCTGTTCAGCACCATGGACAGCAGGATGCCTGAGACGGCGTCCTGTTGCCATGGGAACCTTCCCCGTCTGCTCAGTACTGGTCAGAACTTCGGGGAAGGGTAAGGACGGGGCTGTCGGGGGGCTGTCTGGGAGCTCTCTCCCTCTCCCATCGGGGGGCTGCAAAGGCACAGCAGCCCCCCGATGGGAGAGGGAGCTCGCTGCGCTGTTAACCTTTTCCATACAGCGGTCCGTACGGACCGCGGTATGGAAAGGGTTAAACGGCTGACATCGCAGCACAGATGTCAGCCGTTTATACCAGGGTGCCAGCAATGTGCTGGCACCCTGGTATACCCACTAGACGCCAACAATTATTCAAGGGGAGGCGGGCGGGGGATCGCGATCCCGCCTGCCGCACCGCCCGCCTCCCGCACCGCCCGCAACCCTCCCCCTGCACCTCCCACCGGGCTAAAATCACTCAGGGGTTCAGGGGGGGGGGGGGCGGATACAGATATATTTTAGTAATACTAAAGTTTCTGATCCCTGCGGTCAGGGACCGCGGGGATCAGAAACTGCAGAAATCGCAGCAAACCGCAGGTCTGAATTGACCTGCGGTTTGCCGCGATCGCCGACATGGGGGGTTCACGGGACCCCCCCGCGCATTTAGCCTAGGTGCCTGCTCAATGATTTGAGCAGGCACTGGGTTCCGATCACCGCCCGCCCGGCGGCAGTGATCGGAACCATACATGACGTACCGGTACGTCATGTGTCCTTAAGTACCAGGAAATCATGACGTGCCGATACGTTATGTGTCCTTAAGAGGTTAAACCCCTCCATCCCTAATTTACTTAGCATTCTGTATTAAGAATGCTATTATTTTCCCTTATAACCATGTTATAAGGGAAAATATTAAAATCTACAGAATACCTAACCCAAACACGAACTTCAGTGAAGAAGTCTGGGTACCACATTCAGTTTTTTCTCACACGTGCAAAATGCATTGCACTCGCGCGAAAAAAACTGAAGAACGCAACGCAATCGCATACAAAACTCACCCCACTTGCAGGCAAAATCGTACAATTTTCCCGCGACACACCCGCATCCTATCTGGCTCTCACACGAGACGCCTGTGTAAAAGAGACCTTTAGGCTTTGGATGGCCATGTAATATAAGTGAAAATCTGGGATTCCCAGTTCCCCACATCCAACTGTCTGTACCACCTGGGCTTGAGACAGTCTAGGTTGTCTCCCATTCCATAAGAAGTTGGTGAGTGTTTTCCTCAGGTGTGTAAAGAAATATCTAGGAAATGGAATTGGTATTACCTGTAGATAATATAGTATTTCCCTTACGCCCATGACAGCACCCTCGAGAGACCGCCTCTATCCAGGACAGGAACTTTCGTGGAGAGCTCTTAAGGAGGAGCATGACCCCTAGAACACCAGTTCCTGTTTCCTGTCCTAGTGAAGAGCAAAGGATTTAGGCTGCAGGGCACCCGTATTGTGGTGGAGAGGGGTTACCTGGTCCGGCGTAAGCCTCCTCTAGGAGCCGCTGGAGTAAGTCTGGTGCTGGCTTCTGGGGTCCTGGAATTTGTCGCGCTGGTGCTCTGCTGCAGTCGCGGTCGCACTGAGGTGCGACCGGCAGGCTGGCGCTTCCTAGCAGTGTTCAGGGGGGACGGGGCCTCCATCTCCTTCATCCTAAGCGGTACGGGCGTCTGAGAGGGCTGAAATCTCGCACGACAGGCGAGAACTGGATGTGACCAATGTAACTTCCAGTGTTTGGAACGAACGCAGCGTGCGTTCCAGAAGTAGGAAGTGAATTCCCTACTAAAAGGCCGCAGCAAACACCAGCAGGGACCCGACCGAGTGATTCCATGCTCCCTAAAGCATGCGGTCAGAAGCAGGCCAGCCAGCCTACAGAGGGCCCGGATTCTCCTCTGGAAAACACTCTATCCTGTATCTGCTATGGAGGATGAGAGTGGCCAGTGCGCTGAGATGCAGGAGGGTCATGAAGTCAGACCGGTACTCCTGGTGGGGTAAGGGGGATCGTTCCCCGGTCTTTTTTATTTTCTCTGTTATGCTAAGGCGTTCTTTTTCTCTTGTCTTTATTTTTAGACCGTAAAAGAGGGGCCTAGAAAGGCTATCTTAAAGACCAGAGGGAAAGAATGCGCTATGTGTAAAGAGAAGCCTCCTTTTGGCCAAAGATGTTATGTCAACATTGTGTCGACAAAGTAGTGGAAGAGGAGTCCCCATCCCTACTTCAAAATATTAGAGAGATGGTGAAATCGGAAGTATCTGATTCCATGAAAGTATTTAAAAAGAGCCTCCCTTCCGTAATCTCGGGCAAACAAGGCACGGCTACTAAAACGTCAGATTCAGATTCGTCAGAAGGAAGTGAGCTAGGGGAAATCTTAGATAGTTCGGACTTGTCGCAGGATGAGTAAACCACTGGCAGGCCACTTTTTTCACCTGATGATACAGAGGCTTTACTAAAAACAATCCGTGCTACTATGAAAGTTGATGAATCCAGAGATCCGAAATCCGTTCAGGATATTATGTGTGGCGATCTAGGACAGAGAAAATCCAGAGTTTTTCCCGTAAATGAAAACCTAAAGTTCCTGATCCAAAAGGAGTGGAGAAAACCTGATAATTTTTTTTGTTCCACAAAATGTAAAAAGGAAATATCCTTTTGATGAGGCGGACTCTGCTAATTGGGACAGGCCTCCTAAACTGGATGCACCAGTTGCTAAAATCTCGAAAAAGTCGGCCTTACCATTTGAGGACCTTGGCACACTTAAGGACCCCATGGATAGACGAGCTGACGTTTACCTCAAAAAAGTTTGGGAGACCTCAGCTCAGGCCTTCAAGACGAATATTGCCGCCACATCCACCGCTAGATCTTTAAAATTATGGCTACAAGAATTGGAATCTTGCATCCAAAATAAAACCCTGAGAGATCAATTGCTAGCTGTTTTTCCAACTATCCTTAAAGCAGTTGATTAATTTATTTCAGACGCCTCAGCAGATGCGCTGAAATTGAATGCTAGATCAGCCGCACTATCTAACTCAGCAAGGAGAGCTATCTGGCTCAAAAGATGGTCTGGAGACACAGGATTTTTAGATGACCTTTTGGATAAGGTGTCCGATAATAAAAAAGGATTCCCTGTCTCCAGACCCCCCAAAAAGCAGCGTTCTTTTTGGAAGAATAAAAAGGAATTTTATAAGGGGCTAAGAAAGGATTTCAGAGCAGGAAATAAAAATAGGAAAGATGAGGGTTTCCTGTTCAATTCCCAATCTTCCTCAGGTTCCAGACCCACTCAGCAATGATGGTTTCTCTCCTGTGGGCGGCAGACTCTCATTTCCTTCACGCTTGGGAGGAAATCTCAAGCCTCTGGATTTTGGGCATTATAAGGGAAGGTTTTCGTCTGGAATTTGTCTCTCGCCCACCGGAGAGATTCAAAGTCACAAATATCTTAAGAGATTCTGTAAAAAATCTAGCTTTGCAACAGGAGATTCTTTTTCTTTTAGAGAAAAATGTCCTGGTTCCAGTACCAGAGTCAGAGAAAGGAAAAGGTTTCTATTCTTCCCTTTTTCTGGTTCCCAAACCAGATGGCACGTTCAGAACAATTATAAACTTAAAAGATCTAAATCCGTTTCTCTCTTACAAGTTCAGAATGGAGTAAATTCAGTCAGTTTTAAAACATCTATTCGAGGGCTGTTTCATGGCCACAATAGATATAAGAGATGCATTTTACCACATCCCAATTTACGCAGACTATCAAAAATATCTCAGAGTCGCAGTTTCAATAGGGAATCCGATTCATCACTTACAATATACAGCTCTTCCGTTCGGAATTTCTCAGGCTCCCAGACTCTTCACAAAAGTAATGGCAGAAGTCATGGCCCACATGAGAGAAAGAGACATTCTATATCTAGACGATCTTTTGGTGGTGGCAGAGTCAAAGAACCGTCTGGACTTGCATCTCAAAGAGGTGGTGCGGATCCTAAAAAAACTCGGTTGGCAGATAAACTAAGGAAAATCGCATCTAATAGCCTCCCAAAAATGTGTTTTTTCTAGGAATGATCCTGGACTCGGTGGAGTTCAATCCCTTATAGTGGCAAAGAACCGTACTATCAGGCAGGCAATGGCAGTGTTGGGCAAAATGATTTCCACCATACCGGTGGTCAATTAGAGTCAGCTTCACTCCAGACCCCTCCAATGGCAAATCCTGAAAAAATGGCAGGGCGCCCTTTTTCCGCTGGATGCACCACTCCCACTCACCCCTCAGGTAATTCAATCTTTACGCTGGTGGCTGAATCCTTTTAAATCTGTCCCAAGGTCTCCCTTGGAATCAACTGAATTTCGTAACCCTAACCACGGATGCAAGTCCTTTCGGCTGGGGGGCCTATTGTCAGGGAAACTTACAACAAGGGGTATGGAAAAAGGAGGAGAGTCAAGGCTCTCCAAAACATGAGAACTGAGAGCAGTTCTTCTTGCCTTAAAAGAATTTCTTCCTTTACTTCAGGGGAAAGCTCTAAAGATTTTTTCGGACAACACCACAGTCGTATCCTATTTGAACAGACAAGGAGGAACCAAATCAGAAAGTCTTATGTTGTTGGCCACAGACATTTTTTCTCTTGTAATACCTTGCGTTCCGTCTATCAAGGCGGTACATCTAAAGGGAACGGAAAACAAGGTAGCAGATTTCTTAAGCAGAAACACACTGGACCAGGGGGAATGGTGTCTGAATCAAAAAATGTTCAACCAAATAACTCTCCTCTGGGGACATCCGCAACTAGATTTGTTTGCAACCAGGGAGAACAGAAAATGCCAACTTTTCTTTTCCCTCAGGTCAAAAGACTCACCAACGGGGATAGATTCCTTCTCCCTCCATTGGCCGAATCAGCTACTCTACGCTTTTCCTCTGCTAAGACTCCTTCCAAGGTTTCTCCCAAAATTAAGACCAAAACGAACGAGAGTGATCCTGATTGCTCCATTTTGGTCCCGAAGAACCTGGTTCACCTGGTTGAGGAAACTCTCCCTAGAAGACCCTTGGATTCTCCCAGAGAGGCAAGATCTTTTGTTTCAAGGCCCTGTCGTCCATCCGAATGTAAAACAGTTGCATCTAACAGCATGGCTCTTGAGGGGGAAATCCTAGAAAGTAGAGGCCTCTCCAAGAAAGTAGTTTCCATCTTGCTATCTTGCAGAAAGGAGGCTACCTCCTCAATTTACCTCAGAATTTGGAAGACCTTCCAAAAATTTGATAAGGATCCGGTGAATCCTTTAAACCCTCCTCCTATGTGTAAGATCTTAGATGTGTAAGAATGTGTAAGAATTTGAGGCCTAGCACTCTCAAGGTACCATCCCTGGGTTAAGAGATTTTTTTTTAAAGCGATCAGCAGAGTCAGACCGATACTCGGACCCTCGGTCCCCCCCCTGGGACCTCAACTTAGTCCTCACTAGCCTCATGGAGCCTCCCTTTGAACCGTTACAGGACTTAGCTATAAGACTCCTTTCCTTCAAAACTGCCTTCCTGGTGGCGATCACCTCAGCCTTTACAACATCCCCACCTTATACTAACATCTTGGATGACAGGGTACTTATTAAGCCAGACCCTTCCTTTCTGCCGAAGGTAGTTTCTATGTTCCATCGAACACAGGATATTGTCCTTCCCTCTCTGTGCCAAAATCCAAATAATGAAAAAGAGAAGAAATTCCATTGCTTAGATGTAAAAAGATGTCTATCCCATTACTTGGACATTACTAGTCAATGGAGGAAAACCTCTAAGCTTTTTATTCAATTCAGTGGAAAAAACAAGGGTTTCTCAGCCTCTCCTAAATCACTTTCTAGATGTATTGTAAGCGCCATTACTTTGGCCTATTCTTCAGCCGTGAAAACCCCCCGGAAGGTTTTGGTGCTCATTCCACCAGATCAGTTTCTACTTCTTGGGCAGAGAGGGCTGATGCTACCTTAGAACAGATTTGTAGAGCAGCCACATGGCAGTCTCCGTGTACCTTTTTTCGTCATTACAGACTAGACCTAGGCAGCTAGCTTTTGGTAGGAAAGTCCTCCAGGCAGTAGTTCCCCCCCCCCCCAAAAGGATTACTATTCTAGTCGTCTCTCAAGGGTGCTGTCATGGGCGTAAGGGAAATTTAAGATTACACTCACCGGTAATAATTTTTCCATAAGCCCATGACAGCACCCGGGGTTTATTCTCACTCTATATAGATGAAATATATAGATGTCTTTATGTATGTGTATACACGCAAAAAAAAAGAAAAAATTATATATATATATATATACAATATACACACACTGCTCAAAAAAATAAAGGGAACACTTAAATAACACAATGTAACTCCAAGTCAATCACACTTCTGTGAAATCAAACTGTCCACTTAGGAAGCAACACTGAGTGACAATCAATTTCACATGCTGTTGTGCAAATGGGATAGACAACAGGTGGAAATTATAGGCAATTAGCAAGACACCCCCAATAAAGGAGTGGTTCTGCAGATGGTGACCACAGACCACTTCTCAGTTCCTATGCTTCCTGGCTGATGTTTTGGTCACTTTTGAATGCTGGCGGTGCTTTCACTCTAGTGGCATGAGACGGAGTCTACAACCCACACAAGTGGCTCAGGTAGTGCAGCTTATCCAGGATGGCACATCAATGCAAGCTGTGGCAAGAAGGTTTGCTGTGTCTGTCAGCGTAGTGTCCAGAGCATGGAGGCGCTACCAGGAGACGGGCCAGTACATCAGGAGACGTGGAGGAGGCCGTAGGAGGGCAACAACCCAGCAGCAGGACCGCTACCTCCGCCTTTGTGCAAGGAGGAACAGGAGGAGCACTGCCAGAGCCCTGCAAAATGACCTCCAGCAGGCCACAAATGTGCATGTGTCTGCTCAAATGGTCAGAAACAGACTCCATGAGGGTGATAAGAGGGCCCGACGTCCACAGGTGGGGGTTGTGCTTACAGCCCAACACCGTGCCGGACGTTTGGCATTTGCCAGAGAACACCAAGATTGGCAAATTCGCCACTGGCGCCCTGTGCTCTTCACAGATGAAAGCAGGTTCACACTGAGCACATGTGACAGACGTGACAGAGTCTGGAGACGCCGTGGAGTCATGACTGGTTTGGCATTGGGTCAGTAATGGTGTGGGGTGGCATTTCTTTGGAGGGCTGCACAGCCCTCCATGTGCTCAACAGAGGTAGCCTGACTGCCATTAGGTACCTAGATGAGATCCTCAGACCTCTTGTGAGACCATATGCTGGTGCGGTTGGCCCTGGGTTCCTCCTAATGCAAGACAATGCTAGACCTCATGTGGCTGAAGTGTGCCAGCAAGACGAAGGCATTGATGCCATGGACTGGCCTGCCCGTTCCCCAGACCTGAATCCAATTGAGCACATCTGGGACATCATGTCTCGCTCTATCCACCAACGTTGCACCACAGACTGTCCAGGAGTTGGCAGATGCTTTAGTCCAGGTCTGGGAGGAGATCCCTCAGGAGACCGTCCGCCACCTCATCAGGAGCATGCACAGTCGTTGTAGGGAGGTCATACAGGCACGTGGAGGCCACACACTACTGAGCCTCATTTTGACTTGTTTTAAGGACATTACATCAAAGTTGGATCAGCCTGTAGTGTGTTTTTCCACTTTAATTTTGAGTGTGACTCCAAATCCAGACCTCCATGGGTTTTAATTTTTGAGTGATTTTGTTGTCAGCACATTCAACTATGTAAAGAACAAAGTATTTCAGAAGAATATTTAATTAATTCAGGATGTTATTTTTGTGTTCCCTTTATTTTTTGGAGCAGTGTATTAAGGCTGTTCACATATAGAGAAAAAAATCTGTGGATCACTCCAATTAGACAATGCGGAACAGGTGCTCTTGGTCTAAGTGGCCCACCCAGCCACAAGGGGGTTGTAGAAAATTTGTAAAAATAGACCAGGCACTCTATATATGTGGCCAAGAAGTGAGATATTTATTAAATGTAATACAATCAACTACTAAAATAACAGCATAAAATAAAATAGCAGTAGCACAGTAGATAATAATAAATAGCAATATGATAGCAGCAACAGATAATAATAAATAACAAATAGCAATATAGTAGCAGCAGCAGAAATTATAGCAGCATTTTGGTAGCAAGTGTCAGTAGCTAACTGCAAAGGTATCGTTCAAATAGCAGCAGCAGAAATTATAGCAGCAATTGGTAGCAAGTGTCAGTAGCTAACTGCAAAGGTGTCGTTCAAATAGCAATATGGTAGCAGCAACAGAATAATATTGGTAGCAAGTGTCAGTAGCTAACTGCAACAAAGGTATCGTTCAATGGAAGCAATTTGAAGCAAAGGTATAGTATCTTAAAATCCATCCAGATAAACCGCAAATATAAATCGGAAGCTCCTTAAAACTGCAGTAATGCCAAAAAAGTCCTTCTTTCAAATATATTACCCAAGTAGTGGGTCTGAATAATGTCTTATATTAAGATTCCACTCCTGGTTGGTTCACGGTATAACGAAAGAGACTAGAGGGTACAATGTTAACCGCAATGTGGCGTCCCACACAGTTGTATTTGCTTATTCACTGTTGTATTAAGGCTGTTCACAGCCTGTAATTGTGGGAGGGGCGGAGGCTTATATATTCTCATGAGCCTCCCCCTCCCATTGCGGGTGCTTGCGGTGCAGTATGGTTCGTCCCACTTCGTCACTTCCGGTTCCCGTCTGGGTAAGTTCCGTACCAGCCATCTCCCTACCTGGCCGCAGGTCCACGCGCTCCCCCGGCATCGCAGCCCCCGCCGTGCTCTCCTCACCTGCCAGGACTTCCGCCCGCCCCCCGACGCCAGGACGATGCTCCAGTCGGCACCGCTTCAGCCGGCCACCACCATTATCCATGAGGGATCCCGATTCCACGTTGCGGCTCACCGTGCAGTGACACCCGCCCCTCAACATCCCTTCCGGCGCGGCTGCCAGCGCTTCCGGGAGTATTTTCAGGGCACATCTGTCACCAGATCCCTTCCTCCGCCTACCCCAGGTCCCACGCTCAGGGCGATTCACCTGGGCCGGAGGCTCCATGACACGTCGGCAGAGGGGGGAGAGAGCAAAAAAAATTTTTTTTTTATCATTTAAATGTCATTTACATTTTTTTCCCATATACTCCAGTCATTCTGTAGCCAGTTTCAAGCAAACCGCCACCGGTTTTCAGCCTTTCAAACCTCCGCCAAGCGATTTTTGGAGCCTGAAAATCACCACCCCATCCCAGGTCCATATTGTGAGCGGTCAGCATCATCATTATTTCATGTGACGGACAGAGTACGGAGGAAGGGGAGGGCAAGAAGGAACAAAGAAAGAAAAAAAAAAAAGGGGGGGGGGGGTTTTTTTTTTTTTCCCCCCCCTCCCCTTCACTTCTTGGTTGTCATTTCATACCTGTTTATGTAACTAGGCAATTCAGCGCCTCCGGTACCCAGCGGCGTTACCCGGGCTACCATCTTTTCCGTCGATTCCTCCATCAGCCACAGTAAGTCGCTTATCTCTGATTCGCAGCATCATCTTTACGTGTACCGTACAGCGTTGTATTACGTAGGCCTTCGGTCCGCGTTCCGTTTCTGTCACCTTTCAGTCCGTGTCTCATGTCGTCCTGTCTCCTTCTCAGCCGCTCCATCATTCTTGTCTCACGCCTGTCCAGCTGTCCTTCACGTCTGTCTCGTCATCCTGCCTCCCAGTCCACGTTCACATCTGGTTACGTTACTCTGCCTTTGTCTCCACTTTCACTCTTTTTTTCTTCTTGCGCCCCTCACGCTTTCTGGCCTCCATTCTCCCGTGCTCATCCACGTCTCTCAGACCCCGCCGCCTTCTACTTTACACGTGTGTCTCATTTTTTTGCTCTTTCTTCTCTTACGTTCCACGCCGGCTTACGTTCCTCTGTCCTCTTTGTCCTCCGTTCCTTTCCGTTTACTTTTCACGCCTGTTTACGTTACTCAGGCCTCCTTTTCGTACATGTTTTCACTCCTGTCACTTCACCCAGGCTCTATGTCTTTCACGTCATCCAGCCTCGCCTTCACGCTCCACGCCTGTTTTCGTTATTCAGGCCCTCCGTTTTTTAATCCATGCCTGTCCACGTCACTCAGGCCCTTAATTTTCACATCATCTCGTCACTAGGTCTCCTTGTCTAGGTTGTCCTTCCGGTCCACGGTCCAGGTCTCGCCTGGTCACGTCCCGCAGGCTTCGTGTACCTCCTTTCTTTTCATAGGATACAGGTTCGTCCTGTTCACCCTGTCAGGGGAAGCCTCTCCAACAGGGCACGGCGCACCCACCCCTTTTACTTTGCTTCTACCTTCGGCCCAGGCTATTTACTTGTCATGATTTCTTCAAGCTCGTTCGCGGTCCATTCCTACGGAACAGGAATTCCCTGAGTCGGTTCACAAATCCAGGAGCTCCAAACCATCAGGTACGTTAGTCTCTTAAACCTCCGGGCACAAGCGGCTACATAGCCCCATCACGCCTTCCTTCTTCTGGGCGGTTTTCTCTTCACAATCATCAGCTCCACAGCACTCGCACGGTTCCTGGGTAAAATCCTTCATCCAGTAACTGTCAATCATTCCAAATTCCAGCATGTCTCATCTGGACAACATGGGGGAGACTTCTTCAATTCCGGAGACCCTTGCCTCAGAGCACGCCAGCGCTACTTCTCTCAGGAGTTGGACCGTGCCTAAACTGATCGCCGAGCTCAATAGAAGAAGGATACCTTATCCGGCCTCCGCCAGAAAGGCGGAATTATTCAGACTGTTGATGTCCGGCTCTTCATCCCCACCCAGGGAGAATGTGTCAATGTCCACCATACAACTGTCATTGACCCAGTTACATGCCACCATCAACAGCCTGTCTTTTTCGGTTCTGGACGTTCAAAACAGGCTGTCAGCGGTGGAATCCAGGCACTTGGCAGTCGACCCACCCGAGTGTCCTTCCGTTCCAGCTCCCTCACCTCAGCCAATCTCCCCAGGTAGGGTCTCCAACCTCTCCGAGATAGCTCCAGCTCATTTCATCACAGACAGCATAAAAAAAGACATTCTGGAGGGCAAAGATGTTAATTTAGCCGCCATCTTGATAGCTACCCACGACACCGTAGAGAACAAGACCATAGCTTGCGAAAACATCTCCATCGTTCTAAAATCCAGGGACGCCCGGTTGAACAAAAAACTAACCGTTCCCGAGTTTGTCCTGGCTTTTAGCCTCTTCAGGGACATAGTCTGCACCGCCCACCCTGAAAGAAGAGAGTAGTTAAACTTGTACATGTACAGAGTCACCGACCTGGGGTATAAATACGGCGGATTTGTATTTTACGATTATCACCGCTCCTTCTCGGCCAAAGCTGCCGCAGCGCTGGCTCAGTTCCATCGGGTTACCAACTGGGCGTGTCTGGACATGGAACTTTTCTGCCGGCATTTCGCTGGTTTAAAAGCCTCAGCTTGCAGCTCCTGCCAGTAGATTCTCCACACCTCCGATTGGTGTCCCTCCATTGGTCAACCGATGGCTCCCAGCAGGCCTTCGGCCGGCCCCTCCGGCACTCAGCAGAGGCACAGCAACACCGACAAATTTGCAACAACTACAACCTAGCCTCCTGCAACTATAATCAGTGCAGGGCACTACACGTCTGCTTCTCCTGCTTCCGGGCTCACCCCACCTCAGTATGCCCGCAGAGAACGGCCAAGCACAAATGACTAAGCGGGGTCAATGTGGAGCTTCTGGGCAGGCTGCTCCAGGATCACCACAGCCCCGACCTGGTCGAATTCTTGCTCACAGGTTTCAGTAAGGGCTTTCACACGGGTCTCATTGCCCTTCCTCAGGCCACCTAGGAGGGTTCCAATTTACTGTCTGCGGTCCAGGATGTCGACGCGGTGGATTCCCTCATTCAGTCGGAAGTAGAGAAGGGTTTCCTTATCGGCCCCTTCCCTCACGTTCCTTTCGACTCCTGGAGGATCAACCCCATCGGCATTGTAACCAAAAAGTTCACAAATAAAAAACAATTGATTTACGACCTGTCTGCGCCTCATGGTTCGCATATTCCCAGCCTAAACTCCTTGATTCCATCGGAAGAATTCACCATGAAATATTCTTCACTCCAGGAGGCCATTTCTCTCATTCTGTTAGCGGGCAAAGGAGCATGGTTGTCTAAAGCAGACATCGCTGACATGTTTAAACTGTTGCCCATTGACCCTCAGCTTTGGAAATTCCACGGCATCAAATGGCAGGACCATTATTATTTTGCTACCCGTTTAACATTCGGTTCAAAGAGCAGTCCCTGTCTATTTGACCGGTTCGCCCAAGCCCTCCACTGGATCTTGGTCAATTTCTGCAAATGTCCTATGGCGCTACATTACCTCGACGATTTCCTCCTGATCGAACAACCCAGTGTTAAACCGTACAAACTTAATAATTTCCTGAGCATTCTCAAAGATCTCCAGGTTCCGGTAGCCACAACCAAAATCGAGGGACCCGCCACGGTAGTCACCTTTCTCGGTATCGTGCTCGATACAGAGAAAATGGAAGCTAGACTGCCAGCCGACAAGCTTCTCAAAATCAGAACAATCATTGCGCAGTTCACAGGGTCCCAGGTCCTCACCAAACGAGAGCTGCAGTCACTCCTTGGCATGTTAAATTTCGCCACCAGGATCATGCCTCAAGGGAAAGCTTTCATGTTTGGGCTCCTAGATTTATTGCCGTCAGCTCCCGAGCAGGACTCCACAGTGTTCTTAGATGCCCAGGCAATGGCTGATTTGGCCATGTGGAATTCCTTCCTCGCCCATTGGAACGGGGTTTCTTTATTTATCCCCCAATGGAGTCCTGATTTCCCCATGGTTTTATCAGATGCCGCAGCATCCAGAGGTTTTGCGGCCATATACAACAGGCAGTGGTTTGCAGCTTCGTGGCCCACTGAAATTTCTTCCTTACCTGAGTCCCTTAGGTCTTCTCCCCTGCTGGAGATCTATCCCATAGTGGCGCGGCTCAGGTCTGGGGTAACCAATGGGCAGATTCCCCAGTTGCATTCATCACCGATAACCAAACAGTGGTGGATATCCTCAGTAAAGGGCGCTCCAAATGTCCTCACATCATGTCCTTTGTACGCAAGCTAGTATGGCTATCCTTACACAATTTCCATATCTCAGCCAGGCATATCCAGGGCATTCGAAATCCCGCTGCCGACGCATTGTCCCGTTTTAACCTTCATAATTTCTTCCAAATCATGCCAGAGGCGGAATCAATGAGTCTATCGCCTCCGGATTACCACACCCTCAGCATGGATTAGGACATTTAATTTTTACAGCCAAGTCCTTTATGTTTAGCTCACTTTCCGCCAACACGGCCAGGAATTACAGGACCGGTTGGAACATCTACAAACAGTTTTCCCGTCTAAATCCCAGAACCAACACCGATAAGTCCACGTATTTAATAGCCTTTCTAGCATATTGTCACACGCACCTCAAGCTATCCTATAACTCCATAAAGCTGTATTTGACAGGGGTTCAGCACCACTCCATGCTGAGGGACCCAGGCAGCAAGTCAGTCTTCACTTCCCCAGTAGTCAAAGCCACCCTTAGGGGCATCCTCAAGAACAGCCAGAGCAGCGCGCCCAGCAGACAACCGGTCTCCGGGGAGCTGTTCAGAAAGCTCTCAGACTCATTAGACAGCAGTCCTTTTGGCCTTCTTCCCTCCATGGTCATTAAAGCTGCCATGTATCTGAGCTTTTATGGTTTTCTGCGCCCAGGAGAATTCACCGTAGTATCATCCAAAATCAAAGGTTTAACCAAAAGCCAGCTAGTCCTTAATCCTGATCATCACGTACTAAATCTGCCATCCACTAAAACATCGCAATCCGGGCCGCCCTTTCAAATCAAATACTTCCAAACTTTCAACAAGTGGTGCCCGGTTCAGGTTCTTAACAAACTATTGGCCCTACTGGCTCACTCCTCCGCGAACGAACCACTACTACCGTTCAAAGGAACATTTCTCACCACGGCCCGGTTCATCTCCCATATTCGCATCCTGGCCAAGGGGCTGGGCCACGATCCCAAAACCATATCCGGACACTCCTTCCGCATAGGTGCCGCCTCGGCAGCTTCGAAACACAATGTCCCATCCCACATTATCCGCAAAATGGGCCGCTGGCAGTCATCCTGCTTCACCCGATACATTCCTAATCCACACAAGGAAATCTCTGACGCTTTCTGTAACCTTGTGTTGTAACCTCGTAATAAAAAATAATAAAAATAAATAAATAAAAAATGCTAATTCCAACCTAATTGTCTCTTTTGCCCCTTATAGGCCTACCCTCGGACATGGCTTCGGGCACACGTCAGGCCAGCTATACCAGGTCACTCACGGCCATGTAGTTACCGAACAGCTTCACCCGGGTAGGCCCCCTTATAGGCCTACCCTCGGACATGGCTTCGGGCACACGTCAGGCCAGCTATACCAGGTCACTCACGGCCATGTAGTTACCTCACGTCCTCTCAATATCCGTAGCCACGACCACAAATATATATATATATATAAAAAAGTGTATCTTTTTGTGTAAGTGTGTGTTTTAGGACAAGTTCTTGCGTTTAACTGGTGCTCTAGGGGCGATGCTCCTCCTTAAGAGCTCTCCATGAAAGTTCCTGTTTCCTGTCCTGGATAGAGGTGGTTTCTCAAGGGTGCTGTGATGGGCTTATGGAAAAGTGATTACTGGTGAGTGTAATCTTATATTTTCGGGAGGAGGATTGTTTTAATGAGGGATCTGCGTCCAAACCATGAGGTGAATGATATGTCCCACATTTTAATTATGGTGCTAATATTATGTGGGAGATTTTTGTAGTTTTCGGTATACAAGGTAGAAGGATGAGTAGTAAGATGGACACCTAGAAAGGGGATACTCTGCGTCGCCCATGTGAATGGTGAACACCTCTCAAGTGTTTTTTGTGTTTGAGGATCTAGAGTAATGTTTAATACTTTGGATTTATTTAGATTCACTTTAAAATTAGTGATGGTGCCAAAATAATACAACATTGCATGGGCTTCCGGGAATGCCGTCTCCGGATGCGCAAAAGCAGCGTGTGTGTTTGTGTGTTTCTTTCCGTATTTTGATTCCCTGTATTCTTTGGTCGAGCCTAAAAGCTTGCAGGAGAGGTTCCATGGTTAGTACAAACAAAAGCGGTGGTAACGGACATCCCTGTCTGGTGCCATTGCTAATTTTGAACACTGGTGACAATGTATTGTTGACTAGGACTTGGACACTAGGGTCGCTGTACATTGCCATCACCGCCTTAATAAAGCTTTTCGGGAATGTGAAAGAATTGCAAAGTATTTTTCATGTGCGTCCAATCTACCCTATCAAATGCCTTTTCGACATCCGTACCTAGAAGTACCATTACCAGTTCATTCTCTCTTTGCGCCCGCTTACAAATCCAACTTGTTCCATATGTATCAGCTGTGGGAGGAGAGGTTGTAGCCTAGTGGCCAACATCTTAGCCAGCAGTTTCAAATCATTATCAAGTAGAGAAAGTGGCCGATAGCTGGAGCAGGAAGATGGGTCTTTGCCCTCCTTGGGTATGATAGTGATTTGCGCTGTCAACATCTGTGGATGCAGGGGTTTCGCCTCCCAGATTGAATTACATACCAAAAGTAGTTCTGGTAGAAGTATGTTTTGGAAGGATTTATAATAAATCGTAGACAGTCCATCTGGGCCTGGGCTTTTATGGAGAGGTGAAGTTTTTAAAGCTATCCAACTCTGTTAGGGTGAATGGATTTGTCAGGGTCTGTGCTTGTGTATGGTTTAATTTAGGTAAATTAAGGGAATTCAACCAGTTCTTCATGTTATTAATCCTATCCTCTTCCTTCTGTGTTTGATGTTTCATGTCTAATGTTGTAGAGCTGCGTATAGTATTCTGTGAATCTGAAATCTGATCAGTATGGAATAGTGTTTGTGCTGAGGAGGATTGTATATTGTGGAGGTAGGAACGGACTTTCGTCTTTTTCAATAGTAACGTAGACACAATCTAACCTCTGGTATGATACGTGTGCTGGGGAATAGTATGAGAAGTCCCTCTCCCTGGGGTGTAATGTTCGCCATCCATCCACTAAGTCCGTCCCTGCAATATTGTTGCAAATGTGCCTAAGTGCTTTTTGTGACAGCGAGGACATGCCTGTTGAAGTGTCCACTTCAGGGTAGAGTGCTACATTAAAGTCGCCACCCATGACAACTATGCCCTCAGTGAACGAGGACACCTTTAATGAAAAGATATCTTGCCTCTCCCATTATATGAGCACACTTTAATCATAGCCATTTACATAAGGATAATAAATGATGAAGCATATTAGTATGTTGGTGCATTTCAAGGTATAAGATATTACTGCACCTCCATTCAACCTGTCTCCATAGGTCACTCCTTGTCATATTTGTCCCTCTAGTTATGTAATTACATGGTACAAAATAGAAACTTATGTAACTTGTGCCTGGGTATTGCTTCAAATAAAGGATGCTGACATTCACACAGGTGCACTTATATGTAAAAACCACAAAACTAAAACCAGAACCTAACTTGGCTCCAGTTAGGAGCAATACTACAACCACAGACATGTGGATGGATGGGTTGGGCGTAGACTGCCACCTAGAGGATCTTGTAGAGGGAGCGGGCAGTTAATGTAATAGAGCAAATATCTTAATACTTCTTAAAAGTTTAAGGGTCCATTCACACGTCCGTTTTTTCTTTCCTGATCTGTTCCGTTTTTTCAGGAACAGATCTGGACCAGATCTGGACCCATTCATTTTCAATGGGTCCTGGAAAAAATCGGACAGCACAATGTGTGCTGTCCGTTTCCGTTGTTCCGTTCCGCATGTCCGTTTAAATATAAAACATGTCCTATTCTTGTCCTGAAAAATCGGATCCTGGTACAATACAAAGTCAATGGATCCGCAAAAAACGGATGACATTCGGATGTCATTCCGTATGTCATCCGTTTTAAACGGAATCCGTTCCTGGAAATTAAATCCTGCCCACAGAAAACAAAGGGGAAGGGCTTGGCAGAGCTGGATCCAGATTTGTGGTAATCAGACTGGAGAAGTTGGCAAGTTGTCAAGATGCCACTGTACGATGTTGAGCGTTTGATCACTTTGATTGAAGAGCGTCCCAATCTATGGGATACACGACTGGAGGCATACCATGACCGCGTGCAGAAAGATAGGTCCTGGGAGGAGATTGCAACGGAACTTAATGGGGCAGAATTTGCGAAAGCAGATGCCAAGAAGCGTCAAATCATCAGTGAGTAATTTATATATGTTTATATGTCTGGTCATATTTCTTGTATGAAATGCATGTACTCAGGAAGGTGTAAACTATGGCTCTCCTAACTACTACTCCTCCTATGCCGTGCTGTCTAGAGTAGTAGTTTTTCAGCATTTGGAGAGCAGCAGGCTGACCATGCATTCCATATAGAATAACTATCCAGTTTTTTTTGCTTGGCAAACTTGAAAAATCCTTACGTCAAAGATTTTTACTTTGGAGCTGGTTTGCAAACATTTGAACCCCACCGTCTAAGATTTTTACTTTGCAAACCTGTGCATAGCAAGGCATTCATATACATCTGCATATGCATGCTTTTGGAGTTGGTTTGCAAACATTTGAACCCCCAGTCCCAAACCTGGGCAGCGCAAGGCATTATTAATACAGCTGCATATGGCTACTTTTTTTTTTTTGGCCTTGCATACATGTTAACTCCTTATAGCATGGCTGCTCAAGCTGTGGCCATCCTGCTTCGGACAATCTACAACACCTAACATGCCATGCTATAGGCTGATAGCTGTAGCCTGTGCAGAAATGATGGGAGTTGTAGTTTGGAAACAGCATGAGGGCCTGAGGTTCTGCATGCCAGCCTTACAGCTAAAACTTTAAATTGAGTAGATTAGTGTTTGGATAGTGTGTAAATCTCAGATATGTGGTTTTTTTTTATGATTGCAAATTTAAAATATATGTCAGTTTATTCTTTTTTCTTTTTTTATCCTAGTCAGCAAAATCAAAAACCGCTGGTACTCTTGCCGGGACCAGTTTAAAAGGGAATTGAGCCTGCGGCATAAAAGTGGCGATGGGTCCTTGGCAAAAAAGCCTTGCCTATATACAGAAAGTTTGCAATTTCTAAGGCCTATAATGGAAACTAGACCGTAAGTAATGTTTTAATAATATTATATTTCAATGTCATCTTGATGAGTATAGTTTGGTTCTTGTCAGACTGGCGTTTCTCGGTCGACCTGTGAATTCAGTTTTCAGGCTCTCGCAAGCGGCCCAAAAATGACCAGATAAGGACCAATGCATTCTGATTGGATATGGATCCATTTAAAATGCCAGAATTTGACCAGCATCATGCCTCTTTTACTAAACATGCTGCGCTTTTTGCTCCGGCCAAAAAACCGGAACACTTGCTGCAAGGCCGGATCCAGAATTAATGCCCATTGAAAGGCATTGATCCGTATCCGGCCTTAAGCTAAACGTCATTTCGGCGCATTGCCGCATCCGACATTTAGCTTTTTCAAAGTGGTTACCATGGCTGCCGGGACGCTAAAGTCCTGGCAGCCATGGTAAAGTGTAGCGGGGAGCGGGGGAGCAGCATACTTACCGTCCGTGCGTCTCCCCGGGCGCTCCAGAGTGACGTCAGGGCGCCCCAAGCGCATGGATCATGTGATCGCATTGGACATGTCATCCATGCGCATGGGGCGCTCTGACGCCATTCTGGAGCGCCCCGGCAGCCGCACGGACTGTAAGTATACTGCTCCCCCGCTCCCCACTACTACTATGGCAACCAGGACTTTAATAGCGTCCTGGCTGCCATAGTAACACTGAAAGCATTTGGAAGACGGTTCTGTCTTCAAATGCTTTCAGTACACTTGCGTTTTTCCAGATCCGGAGTGTAATTCCGGCAAGATGAGTACACGCCGGATCCGGACAACGCAAGTGTGAAAGAGGCCTAAATGATGTATTACGAATTTAGGTGTGCTCCAGGAGGTGGCGAACCAAAGGGATCCGTCCTGAGGTACAATGTAAGTAAATGTGAACGGATCCTTTTGCAGTTACACAATATGGTGCAATTGTAAACGGATCCATTTCCCATTGCCTTCCATTGTAAAGTCAGGAGTGCCTATTAATATACCATTTGATCTGAATTTTCACCTATCCAAAGGTATTTTTTATCTTGAAACGTCCACATCACCATGAGAAAGCCTCTATGTTATAAAATACCAGGCATGCTCAACCTGCGGCCCTCCCGCTGTTGCCAAACTACAACTACCAGCATGCCCAAACAGCATACAGCTATCAGCTTACAGTAGGCCAACGTGGGAGTTTTAGTTGGACAACACTCATTGAGTGAGGAATCCTGTGGGTTTAGTTGAACTAGATAGTCAATCTATCCAGACAGAATCAGTTATTCTCGTCTGCAGTGGGCCTATGGTTTTTTCATATCCAATAGCTTGGATAGTGACCCTGCGTCATGCATAAAACTGTTGGCAACTAGCAACTCCCACAATGCTCCTATTAAGAGGATTTCTGTATGCCGTTCGGAAATGATGGGAAATGGAGGTCGGAAATTGCTTGACGATTCCCAGATCTGCATGTCTGTCAAAAAATAATCATTTTAACTTTTTTGTTTTTCTTGAATAATTAACTTTTTAATAATACTTCTGAAAATATTTTACAGGACCGTTGATAACCTCAGCAGTGCTCCGGAGGTTGACCAAGCACCATCTGGGCCAGCTTCACAAGAAAACCCATCGGCCCCTCCATCCACGGATGAAACTCCCCCAATAGAAACAGTCATGGAGGATGTCCCGGAAATTCAAACAGTGCCACAGCAGATAAGCACCCAGCCTCGTTCCTCGGGTAGACGTAGGGGGTCCCCCTCCCCACGATTCTGGTTTAGATACTCGAGCCATTGTTGAAGCAAGGGTTATGGACTATTTAAACCAGAATCGTGGTGAGAGTGCGGATGAAACGATGGTTAAAAGTCTGGTGCCCTTACTAAAAAAAATACCCGAGGAACGAAAAGCTCGGTGTCTATCTGCTGTGGCACTGTTGATGGACCTATTTGGTTCTTGTGGACCTGCAATCGAAACTGTGCACAATTTAGAACGTGACCGAGATGTAAGGCTGAATTGGAGGCCATATGCTCCAACTTTTTCACAGAATCCACCCCCATCTCGATTCCATCACGGAGACAGCTCATCCATGGGGAGTTTTCAATTCGAGGCTGGACACCCCAGGTCTTCTCAGGCAACTCGTCTCCCAAGTTCCAACCCTGGCCCTTTTACAAGGGATCTTTTTGACCTTTAATTTTTTACTTTCCTAAAAAATTGTTTGCCAAAATAAATGACATTTTTCATTTAAATATGTCTATTAATTTTTATTTATAGAATTAACGTTAATAACATATAGTTATAAAAATTAACCGCAAACACAATTTTTATACATTTTTATTGGTTGAAAAAATAAAGAAAATGGGGTTTCAAAAACACAATTCAAAATTACATTTTGATCATTTTTTGACTAATGTTATTTTGAGGTATTTGAAGGTATTTAATAGCAAAAAAAAAATCACCAAAAATTATAACACTATCACCTAATTTTGAGAGAATGATAGTCATTTGTCAAATATTAAATACCTCAGCTCGCAAGCCCACGTCAAGGGTCCTCTTTATCTTGCGAGTCCCTAAACTAAACTAACAACAGGGGATCTAACTAAACTAATAAATTGAAAATTTGGAAAGTAATTTGGAAACCAGATTCAAGCTGAAATCAACGACTTCCACGGATGGCTTCCAATTGCCACGGTAATGCCCCCTCTGGACTGCTGAAAAAGTCGGCATAGAAATCCCGAACAGCTAGCCCAGCCGTTCCCGGTCTTCCAGTCCGACTGAGATCAAAATTGACTGAAGATGGCACATTTTGACCAAAATCAGCATCAGCGGAGGCATCATGTATCCTGGTGAAGTTGTGCAGCAGTACACAAGCCTGTATCACCAGGGTGGCATTGTCCGGATTCATTTGTATGGATGACATGAATACTCTCCACTTACTGGACAGTATTCCAAAAGCGCACTCCACATACCGACGGGCGCGAGTCAATCGATAATTGAAGATGCGCTTCCTGTAATCCAGATCGCGTCTAGGGAAGGGCCGCATCAGGTGATGTAACAATGCGAATCCTTCGTCTGCCACGATCACAAATGGAGCCGGCGGACCTGCAGATCCGGGTAGTCTTCTTGGCTCTGGCAGGGCAAGCTGGTTTTCACGAAGCCGTTCACCCATTCTGGAAACACTAAAGATGCGGCTGTCCGAAGTGCTCCCGTAGGCCCCGATATCCACAATTACAAACTTGTAGTTACTGTCAACCAAGGCCATCATTGGAAAAAACCCTCGGCGATACGAAGCCAATCTTCCGCTTTGGGGGTGGGCATCACCGCATCTCTGAGTCGCTGCCATATGACTTTACACGTATGGCAGACAATCCCAGAGATAGTTGAGATCCCTAGCAAAAATTCAAAGTGCAGCGATGCAAACGAATTTCCAGTTGCAAGGAATCTGTGGGAAAATTTTTTTTTTTTGTTTAGTTCAATTAAAATACACAAAATATTCACATTACCGATAAAAACTTACCTCAACGTGACAATAAGCCTTTGTTCGGCAGAGATGCTGCGCCGCATGCTAGTGTCCATGAAGTTAAGGTCAGGGTGGAGAGACGACAAAAGGTGATCAAATGACTCCATGGACATACGGCAAAAATTGTGAAACTTGAAGGGGTCTTGACGCAGATCATTATAAAGTGTATGAAATTGTCCCTTCTGAATTCTCTGCGCAACAATGGGATGAATCCAGTGTCTCCTCCTCCTCCTCTCCGGTTCTTCTTCCAACATTGCTGGTTGTTGTCCAAATAAGCGAAATAGCACCCAATGGAACAGAACTCCACAAATATCCTTCGGCATGTTATCGCAGGAGAGTATGCACGGAAAAATGGCTATACAGCAAAATTTCCACACAGAGCTCTTTACCTCACGATGAACCAAAGAAAATGGCACCTGAGGTAATCATATCTTGTCTTTTTATTCACTTTTTTTCACTTTTTTTTCAAAGAAATCCAAACAACTTTATTTGCTTCTTAAATTTAGACATCTTTCCGTTTTTTGCGGATCCGCAAAAAACGGATGACATACGGAAACATTTTCAGGAACAACGGATCCGCAAAAAACGGACAGAAAATCGGATTATAGAAAAATACTGACGTGTGAATGTAGCCTAAGGAAAGGAGCAAATAAGCATTAGAGAGTAATAAAAGCCTTCTATATAGTGCACATTTCTGTCTCACCCCAAACCTCAATCTTGGCTGACTAAGCTCATCAAAAGTTCTGAGAGTCACTCAATCTATCTCTGGAGCAATTTTCACCGCTGTGAGTTTCCCGGATTTTTGTTTCTGCCTATGAGGTCTTCCCAATCTTTCCGGCGTCCAGGAAGCTACTATTGGTAATATATCAAGGGGAGAAACAGAACTGGATCGCACATCCACAATGCTATGCTTTGATCTAATTCAACTCGCTTCTCAGCGTAATATTAAAGTGTACAGCCCCCTGTACTGCATGCTGTACAAGAGGCATTAGTGTACATTTAGATCAAAAAGCATGAGCCCACTCGCCACGTCAAGGTTGCCTCTTAGAGTGGGACCTACTCTGACAAATAGGTGACAAAGTGGCACTGCCCTAGTAGGCGGCAGGACGCAGGAGTCAGACAGCAACCCTGCTGTCTGACAATGCCACCAGCACAGCGCCACAAAAACAAAGGCCACCACGCAGTACTGCACCATGCGAACAGTTGTCTAACACAACATGTCCACTGCTATCAGGAAGTGCAGGTCAATTACCACTTATATGCAGAGTTCTGCGGAATCAAAACCACCTGTGCCGAATGGGAGGAGTGCTGATACCAGTAGTAAAGAAGAAAGATTCCACATGCATAAATCAAGGGGAGAAAAACAGAACTGGATCGCACATCCACAATGATATGCTTTGTTCTAATTCAACTCGCTTATCAGCGTAATATTAGAGTGTACAACCTCCTACAATCCTATTTCTGATGGCAAAGAACATGTTGTGTTAGACGACTGTTCACATGGTGCAGTACTGCGTGGTGGCCTTTGTTTTTGTGGCGCTGTGCTTGGTGGGTTGGTAGGACCCAGTGCCGTGGGGGGCATTGTCAGATAGCAGGGTTGCTGTCTGACTCCTGGGTCCTGCCGTCTCTACTAGGGCAGTGCCATGTTGTCGCCGCACTGTGCTGCGCCTATTTGTCAGAGTAGGTCCCACTCTAAGGCCTCTTCCACACGGGCGTTGCGGGAACACCCGCAATTTTTCAGCGCGAGTGCAAAACATTGTAATGCGTTTTGCACTCGCGTGAGAAAAATCACGCATGTTTGGTACCCGAACTTCTTCACAGAAGTTCGGGCTTGGGATCGGTGTTCTGTAGATTGTATTATTTCCCCTTATAACATGGTTATAAGGGAAAATAATAGCATTCTGAATACAGAATGCAAAGTAAAATAGCGCTGGAGGGGTTAAAAAAAAATTAAAAATAATTTAACTCACCTTAGTCCACTTGATAGCGCAGCCCGGCATCTCCTTCTGTATTCTTTCTTCAGGACCTGGGTAAAGGACCTTTGATGACGTCACTCCGGTCATCACATGATCCATCACCATGGTAAAAGGTCATGTGACGTACCATGTGATGACCGGAGTGACGTCATCAAAGGTCCTGTTCCTGTAATTAATGCTCACCACAGGTCCTATTCAACAAAGGAGACAGAAGGAAATGCTGGGCCGCAATCAAGTGGACTAAGGTGAGTTAAAAAAATGTTAAAATATTTTTAATCCCTCCAGCACTGTTTTACTATGCATTCGGTATTCAGAATGCTATTCTTTTCCCTTTATAACTATGTTATAAGGGAAAATAATAATGAACAGGTCTCCATCCCGATCGTCTCCTAGCAACCGTGCGTGAAAATCGCACCGCATCCGCACTTGACTTGAATGGGTCCGTGAACCGTTGTCCGTCAAAAAAATAGGACAGGTCCTATTTTTTTGACTGACAGGAAACACGGATCACGGATGCGGCTGCAAAACGGTGCATTTTCCAATTTTTCCACTGACCCATTGACAGTCAATGGGTCCGCGGAAAAAAAAAAAACGGCACAACGGCAACGAATGCACACAACAGTCGTGTGCATGAGGCCTAAGCCAAATAGGATTAACCGAATAGAGTTTGCGAACACTTTTCTCACCTTCCACCTCTAAGTTCATCTTTATTAACATTGGGGAATGATCTGAGATCATACGAGACCACAACTTTCCTTTTGAAGGGTCAACTGATTTCCAAATACCAAATCAATCCTAGAGAGAGAATCATACGTTTTTCTATAATAAGAAAACTGTCTTAATAACGGATTATGAATCCTCCATATATCCCACCAACCAAACTCTTGATCCTCTTCAAGGGAGTAAGACCAGTTTTTTTTTACCTTATCTTTGTTTGTTAATCTATACAAGTCTTCATCCATCATACAATTGAAATCTCCCAGCGATAGTAGTGGACAGTTATGTTTATCCTTTAGGAACTCATTTAATTTTAACAACACCTCATGTCTATAAGGTGATATTTAATAGGAGTGAATGGCGACAGATGTTTAGGGAAGTGCAGATGTTTTGACAATTTTGACCAGCTATTAACTACTCCCCTCAAAGATATAGGTATAGTGTCCCCTTGGGAGTGCCGCTTATTATCAAACCATAGTGTGGCTAATATTTTAGGCCCCAGCAAATTCTTAGCGATCTGACATCCCAACTTAGTAACTTTAGGGTTGGTTATCTCCGAATGTAATCTCATCTGTATTGCACCATAATATCCGTCAATGTCTGGTAGTCCAAATCCCCCTTTATGTTTTGGTAATGTCAGTCTCCTATATGCCAGTCTAGGCCTTGCACTATTCCAAACAAACGTGGAGAATGTCCTCCGTATTTGAGTCAGAAATTTTTGTGACAAAGCTACTGGTAGAGACTGCATCAGGTACAGTAATTTAGGTAAAATATACGTTTTCAGCACATTCTTACGTCCCAGCAGAGTCAAAAAGGGAATTTTTAACTCTCTTAGTTGTGTTTTAATATCTTCCAAAAGCTTGGGATAGTTTGAAGAGAACAGTTGAGCAGGGTCTTTGGTTATACGTATACCTAAATACTCTATACTATCATGAGCCCATGAAAATGGAAAGTTAGTTTTTAGATCGGCTATGGTAGCCTGAGTGGTGTTTATTCCCATTGCCACACATTTAGCTAAATTTATTCTAAAATTGGACACAGCTCCAAACCTGTCTAACTGTTTTAGAAGTGCAGGGAATGCTTCCAAAGGATTAGTTAATAAAAGAAGCATGTCGTCAGCAAACGCAGCTATCTTATGTGTCCGAGGGCCTACACTGAGTCCTTTGATATCTTTGTCTTGTCTTATAGCTTGGAGGAAGGTTTCAAGGCATAAAATAAATAAGGTGGGGGACAACGGGCAACCTTGTCGTGTCCCGTTTTTAATCTCAAAATGTGGCGTAAGATTGCTATTGATGCGTATTTTCGCTGTGGGTGAGGAGTATAGAGACAGTACAGCGGCAATAAATTGTGTGGGGAAACCGAACTTGTGAAGAGTGGCCTCCATATACTGCCAGTCAACTCTATCGAACGCCTTTTCGGCATCAGTACTCAAGAGAGTAAGTTTTTTACCACGTGACAAGGCATATTGCTGGGCAAGTACCACCCTAAATGTACTGTCCCTACATTCCCTCCCCCCTACAAAGCCCGACTGATCTGGGGAAATTAAGTCTTCAAGCAAGGACGCCATCCTGCGAGCCAGAATTTTTGCCCATAATTTGATGTCTGCGTTAAGCAGTGAAATTGGCCTATAACTAGCCGGTAGTGCTGGATCCTTACCTGGTTTGGGCAATACAGTGATATGCGCCTCAAGTGATTGCTTAGGTAGAGGGACACCTCGCAGTAGGGAGTTAAAAAGGGAGACTAACTGGGGACCTAGTATGGGGAGAAATTTTTTGTAGTAGGCTATTGTTAGCCCATCTGGCCCTGGGCTTTTGCCCTTAGGAATAGATTTTAATACTTTCTCTATCTCGCTCATTGTTATAGGAGTTAATAATGAATCTTTATCTGCTACTGATATTTTGGGTAGAGTGAGCTTTTCCAGGTAGGACATTATCATATTACTTCTTTCTTGCTTATCTTCACTAGTTTCTGTCTTCCTAATATTATATAAATCATGGTAATAAGAAGTGAAAACTTTAGCTATCTCCTTTGGGTCAGATGTCAGATTACCTTCAGGTGTCTTCATTTGCTTGATAAAGGATTGCTCTGTCCTCTTTTTAATCATTGCCGACATTATTTTGCTCCCTCTATTTCCATGAACATAATGCTTTTGTTTTACCCTTAGGTATGCGTTAGCTGATTTCATGTTAAGTAAGGATTTTA